>NC_134484.1:453656965-453956965 GCF_040206685.1 Ascaphus truei | reverse complement strand
GTCTATAGGTTAGTGGGCAAAGCCCCTGACTAACAACTAAAATACACCAGAGTGGAGGTCAACTTCCTCTGGCTAGGGCAGAGGTCTGGAAATCCTTAAGCAGCCTTCTCTCCACAGTGGTCCAGTATGCAGCTCCCCACTGATCTCTCAAACAACACAGGGCATTTCCATGGACTAGAGATCTCCCTGCAGTCCATGCTACAAGGTTTTTAAAGTGCATTGAGCTGAGCAGGTTAATTATCAGCTTGCTCTAAAAAACCCTGCCATGTGCTGGACTCCAGCTCTCTACACAGGTTTTCCTGTACCACTACTTAAACACAGAAGGCACCCTTGTTACAGACTTCTTCCCTTTTTTCTCTAAACACTCTCTCTAGATGACCTTATTGCATCTTTTTGTTACACATATCACCTCTATGCTGAGGACACACTGCCAACGCAAACTTAAATGCCAAAGATGGAGCTCCTCATGCTTCCTCCCAAGCCTGGCCTGCTGTTCCCTTCTCCATTACTGTTTGGCAGTAAAATCAGTATCCCAAGCACACTGCTTAGGTGTCATATTTGACTCCTCCCTCACATTCTCCTCTCACATTCTCAATGTTATTAAAACCATTTCTTCTTGCTCAGTTTGTGTTTTTGTGTTTGAATAAATGCAGCAGTTCTTTGCCTTTATGGCAATCATCAACCAGCAAAGATCCTGCTTCCCAGTTCAATATGGCTGCTATTTCAAAATAGGAAGCGGGTTTGCTTCCTAAATGGTTGCTATAGCATCCCAAGAGAGCTTAATACATCCAAAATCATTAAAAAGGGCATACGTTAAAAAAAATGCAATTTTTATTATCTAGTACTATGCAACTTATTTATTTAAACAAAAACACAAAGGATTTTGAATGAAATTCTGTGGTTTTACAGCTGAGGCCGCCTTTATCCAAATGCGTCCAGATCCGCGGCGCTCTGCTAACCGCGGCCAGATGCGGTATATTTTCTTTTTTTTCGAAGCGCTTTCCGATATGTTAGCGCTTGGATTTTTAGCGCTGTCCGCTATACTGCAATACCATCTAAAAACACAGTTGGGCGTTCGTGAGCTGTTTTCTTAAAAGTGAAATGCATGTCTGTGTGTGCGCGCGCAGTATTTGAAAATGGACAGGTTCAGCAGGGAGAGATGGAGCACTACTGGAAAAAATTGCTGGAGAGTGTGTTCCCAATAAAAATAAGGTTTATTGGATCAGAGCATGATAACAAGGATGAGCCCTGGGGCCCCCACCAACGCGTTTCGAGCTTCCGCTCTTTCTCAAGGTGATAACACTCTGATCAAATCTCTTACCTTATAAAGGTTCATTTTCCCGCCTTTCCTCACCCCTAACCCGTCGCTTGGTTGCGTCACGAGCAGCGCGCCGTGTGTATAGGGCGCGCCACGAGTGGCGCCCGTCGCGCAGGGTAGAGCGGTGACTTCAGCGCATCTATGAACATCAACAACAACTTTATTATTATTTCTGACGAACATTGAAAAAAACTTTAAAATAACTTTATTAACACTAAACAATGAACAGTACATATAATATTCATTACGAATGAAATGTACATTTAAATCATGTTAAAAACAAAGATAATCAATGTATCTAAAAAATGTTTAAAAGAAAAGACAATCATGGATGTTAGAGTTTAGGATACATATGTATGACTCTGTACACGGACCCAGAGGATATAATGTGGGATGAATAAGTTCACAAATAAGGCTAACCTAGTGAACTTCCATATATTTACATAACCATATACACAAAGGGCTGCATGTTCTAAGTTATATCCTCTGGGTCCGTGTACAGAGTCATACATATGTATCCTAAACTCTAACATCCATGATTGTCTTTTCTTTTAAACATTTTTTAGATACATTGATTATCTTTGTTTTTAACATGATTTAAATGTACATTTCATTCGTAATGAATATTATATGTACTGTTCATTGTTTAGTGTTAATAAAGTTATTTTAAAGTTTTTTTCAATGTTCGTCAGAAATAATAATAAAGTTGTTGTTGATGTTCATAGACGCGCTGACGTCACCGCTCTACCCTGCGCGACGGGCGCCACTCGTGGCGCGCCCTATACACACGGCGCGCTGCTCGTGACGCAACCAAGCGACGGGTTAGGGGTGAGGAAAGGCGGGAAAATGAACCTTTATAAGGTAAGAGATTTGATCAGAGTGTTATCACCTTGAGAAAGAGCAGAAGCTCGAAACCCGTTGGTGGGGGCCCCAGGGCTCATCCTTGTTATCATGCTCTGATCCAATAAACCTTATTTTTATTGGGAACACACTCTCCAGCAATTTTTTCCAGTAGTGCTCCATCTCTCCCTGCTGAACCTGTCTACTACCCTGGAGAACCGGCAGCACACACCTATGAAGAACCCACTGAAGACCCATCTGCAAAAAGTGAGTGAATTTACTCCAGCTAACACCACAGGAATCCTTTTCAATGCTACAGACCAGACACAAGCAAGTGTGAGTATTCATCATCACAAAGGTGTTACTCTTCTGGTTTATTGATCAAATGGATGTGATGTTTATAATATAGATGGTCCATTATAGTGTGGGATATCTCTGGGAATGGATTGAATTCTTTAATATACTGCTACAACCTATATTGGTCAGGTCTATGTTAGAGCACCATACAGCTTTGTTTTGCTTTTGAAAATGGAGGATTTACAGTATACAGTATTACAAAAATATAGCGTTGCGTCTTCTTCAAATATAAAATGATCTCATTTCTATACAGGACTGTATGTACTGTATTACAGTATTTTGTAATCAGTACTTTAACTTTTACATGTTTTAATACTCTTTTTATATTATGCGTGTACCGTACAGTACTGTATGTCTCATTTGAACATTGTTGAAACGCATAGGCGTGTTACAGTATCACATTTCGGCGCATACAGCGCTCTCCCTCTCGTCCCCGCACACACACGGCTAAAGTACTATTTCAACTTCTTATCTACAGTTAAGTACACCTCTCCCAGCCAGATGGCTTTCTGGCTACACTCATCCTGAACGTGTCATCACATTCCTGCGTGTATAACGTACAGAGCCTGGTGTGACATTTCAGCGCCTGCTGGTGAACTCATGTGGAAGTTCAAGTCTGGAAAAAATATATATATATATATTTTTTTAATGTTTCGTTTCCAGACATGTGTGCCTGCATAAAAATTCTTGTTATTCTGATATTCTATCGGTACTGTAGATTTTTAATGTTACACTGGTCATTCACACGCTTTATGTAATTTTTATGGATTTGGGGGTCTGGGGATCAAAACTTATGATAACCTGTTGAAAATATGTCTTTGAACTACACTACAGTGCTGCTAATCCTTCATGCAGCTTTACCCCCCTCCCCCCGCAGACACACATAAGGCTCAAGTATTTCAACTTCTTATCGACACCTCTCGAAAACCATTCATTTTCAAAAGCTTGGCTTTGTTCTTTTAATCGTTCCGAGCTGAGCATCACATCACTGCGCCTGCGTGTAATCCTCTTTGGGAAAGGACCTAGTTGATTATTAATGCGCATGCGTGTATAACTTCGCAATAATTTTCAAATGCTTGGCTAATCCCTTATGCTAATCCATTATGATAACCTCCCCCCCCCCCCAACCCTTTGAGGCTTTGTTTATGGTAACCATTCGCACTTGTGATAAACCCTTCTCGAATTGAATATTTTCATCTGATTATGTAACCAATGAAAAAAAATTTAACCAATGAATAAAAATGTAAGCCTTCTTGAAGAATCCCTCCCCCCCCCCCCCCCCCCCAACACACACACACATTCACAGTGAATTTAAAGTTCAAAGAAAAAAAATGTGAATGTAATGAAATATGTATTTTATTTTATCAGGAATAAAAAATACAAATAATCATTTTCAGTGTTTATCTTCTTTGTACACGTACAGTAGTGTACAGTAGTGTACTGTAGTTCTTCTGTTAGTTGAAATTGTAGGGCCGGTGCATAATAATGGAAGAAAGAAAAATACAAATAATCATGAATAATGCACATTTATAATAATAAAAACAGTAATACAAATTTTTAGTCTTTATCTTGTTCGTCATGGCCACATTGCATTCTGAAGTTCATTGAGAGAGGGGGGGGTTTGTGTAAATCATGACTGTAGATACACTATACACACAGTTCACACAATTTACACATGATACCCCCCCCCCCCCACCCGTCCTTTTGTAGTCCAGCCAGCTGTCTCTGAAAAGAAAAGAAAAAATTAGTGCAGTTACTGTAAGTGCATATACTGTAATTGCATTGTGTACTATAAAACTACTCCATATTGGACTACTGTATGCAGTTACTACTGTCAAACTACTGTCTACTGGAACTACTGTTCTGTAAAATACTTTGTAACAAGATTGGTAGTGCAGCCAGCTCTCTCTAAAAATTAAAAATGAGTGCAGTAAAGTGCATGCTGTATACTGTAAAACAATGTGTACCATACTTACCTGTATCATGCTGTACTTGGTGTGCCTGTACTTGCCATACTACAGTACAGTACTATACTACCTTCCTGATGCTTGCCCATTACGCTGGGCCCACAATGGGCAACACAGTCGCAATATGGTCAATATATTTATTACAGCGTTCCACGGTGAGCACATCATTCCAAAAACTCAATATGCCATTCGCAAACTCATCCTTTTTTGAGGGTTTCACCACTTTTCGGATATGGTAATTCAGCTGATGCCAGACCATTTCGATAGGATTTAAGTCTTGCGATCTGTCATTGAAAGGGGAAAAAAGGAGAATTAGTTAAAGAGATACACAGTAAACCGTGTGAAAAAATGAGGCATGGTTACCGTACTTACTCCGTTGGCGTCTTCACCCAGTTGATACCGCAGGCAAGAATATGCGCAGTTGACGTGGAGTGCTTCGGATCGTTGTCCTGGTAGAAACGGTGACCATCTGGGAATTCACGTGTGATGTATTCCACAATCTCCGGCACAATTTGCTCTTGGAAAAAAGCTTTATTCATGATTCCTGTAACAAGAAAAGAAAAGTGCTCAAAATAATGCACACTACTGTAGTACAGTACAGTGCTTAAGGCTACAGCATGTGACTTTGTGCATTATTATACTGTACCATCAAAGATGACGATGCATCCTGGTCCATGCCAAGAGATGGCACCCCACACATGCATCTTCACTGGGTGTTTTGGACACGGCTTCATAGATGTGCGTCCTTTTTTGTGGAATGCAAAGGTGGCAAATCTCTCCAGAGATACAGTAGACTCGTCAGTAAAGATGCAATCCTGAAAAGTATCGCCACTGTCGATCCATGCCTGTGCCTGGACCACTATCTTTATCTTGTTGATGTCCCTTATTATACTGTATAGAATAGAGTTATATAAATATAAAGCGATAACAATAATAATAGATACAGTAGATACTGTTTAGAATAGAGTTATATGAACATACAGCGATAACAATAATAATAGATACAGTAGATACTGTACAGAAAAGAGTTATATAAATATACAGCGATAACAATAATAATAGATAGATACTGTATAGAATAGAGTTATATAAATATACAGCGATAACATATTGTACTGTATACAGGTATATATATATATATACAGTATAATATATATATGCAGTATATAACATATAATTAACAGATATAATATTAACGGTACTTTATGTGTGTGTGTTTGTCATACTGTGAGTAAACTGTGTACTGAAATGGGGGGTTGTGAGTGTGAGTCATAATGAGTAATAATGAAGTGAGTGACAATTACTTTACAGTATTCAGTAGTACAGTACTTATGCGGTAGTTACCGTTGTTGTCCTCTTGACTTTTTTGGTCTTACCGTGGGCATGATAGCTCACGGTTGCTGCTGGTACAACGAGGCCAGAAGTACTTAGCCAGCATTGAATATCCGCAATTCGTTGTCCTCTCGTGTACATCTCCTTTATTCTCATGCTGAGATCATTAGAAATCTTTTTAACAGGCATCGCTGCCTGTAGAAACAAATACAAGCACAAGAATGTATATTCGGTGTTTAGTCGATGTGTATTCAATGTGCAGTGAATCCACAAAATGGATGGTGTATTTATACTTTAATGAGTCTGTTGCAGGGTACATGCAACTACACACGCGGGTTTCTTGACAAGGCTTATTTATTTAGCCTTAAAAGATATACAGCACACAAAACAAAAATAGCTTTTCATCAGCAAACAAAAGGAAAAAATGGCTTTTCATCAGCAAACAAAAGAAAAATGGCTTTTTCTTCAGCAGACCAAACAAAACAGTTCTCTTCAGCAGACCAAACAAAACAGTTCTCTTTAGCAGACAGTCTAAAAATAAGGCAGCTACCCTTTTCTATGCAGGGGACAGACAGTTCATAATTCATCTACTTTGCTCACAGACCTTGTATCAGTAATCTCTTCAGTAGCTTACTCCTCTCTCCTCAACAGCCAGCCCCATGTGTGTAAAGCCTGGGGTTTTAACACACCTTGATTAGGCAGCTGGGATCCAATTAATTGTCCTGAGGTTCCCAGCTGAAGTTAACCTAGTCAGTGCTACACTGCAGACTAGACATAGGTTTTCCAGGCATATAGCTGGTGGCTTTTATTTACCCTGTCACATTCCTCCCCTGTTAGTGTGTGGCTGGGGCTACGCACGGCTGAAGCCTGACCATCCACTCCTTCTCTAGAAAAGAAGTCAGCATTTGCGTTCTCTTTTCCCGGCCTGTGCTGAATCTCAAATGAGAAAGGTTGGAGGGCCATATACCACCTAGTCAATCTAGCATTGGAATCCTTCATACTATTTAACCACTTCAGTGGAGCATGGTCTGTCACCAAAGTAAAATGGACTCCTGCCAGGTAATGCCTCAAAGCCTCTATTGCCCACTTTACTGCGAGGCACTCTTTCTCAATCACTGAGTAGTTTTTTTCCCTCGGGAACAATTTCCTACTCAGGAAAAGGATAGGGTGTTCAATTCCCTGAAACTGTTGTGACAACACTGCCCTAGCCCTATCTCTGGTGCATCTGTTTGCACTATAAAATGGCTGTTGAAGTCTGGGCTTCTAAGGATGGGACCCTCTGATAGACACCTTTTTATGTCCTGATGGTAGACCGATGTCCGAACAGACTTCACCTCTAGTAACTTTAAGACATCCTGCATCAGTTTAGCCATGAAATGTGTACCTTGGTCTGTCAACATAACCTGGGGACGTCCAACCCGTGAGAACAGTTCCAACAACTTGTTGGCTACTTGCTTCGCCGTTGCTGTTCTCAGGGGGAACGCCTCAGGATATCTTGTTGCATAATCAACTATTACAAGAATAAACCTGTGTCCTTTCGCAGAAGGTTCTAGAGGTCCTACCAAGTCTACCCCAATCCTCTCAAAGGGAACTGACACCAAGGGTAGAGGAACCAAAGGGGCTGGTTTTTGTCCTTTTGGACTAGTTAGCTGGCACTCCGGACATGCCGCACATAGCTTAGCAATATCACTATGCATCCCTGGCCAATAGAATCGGGATGAAATACGGTCCAATGTTTTATCCCTGCCCAGGTGACCACCCCAAGGGACAGTATGGGCTAGAGTGAACACAGATTTAACAAATGCCTTGGGAACCAATATCTGTCTGGTGACCTCCCCTGTTTGTGTCTGCCTATTCACCCTATATAGGATATCATTTGATAGCTCAAAATGGGGGAACACTATCACCCCCTGTGCATCTACAATTTGCTCATCAATTTTCACCACTTTTTCATACTGTCTAGCAAGGACTGGGTCTTCCCTTTGCTTCTGGCGAAAGTCAGGGAGGTACAGGGCCCATATCTCCCTCCCTCTGGCCATCCCCAGCCATCACTTGTGACCTCTGATTACTAGAATGGTCACCTTGAGACCCAGATTTCTGCAACCAGTCCTGTTTGTCCGAGCGTCTTTGCTTCCGAGTCTTTTGAACCCGGTGTCTACTAGGAAAAAGGTCTGCCGAGAAGGGGAACAGTTTGCCAGGGTTCTCCTGAGCCCTAGAAGGTGGCTCCTCGTGAAAGACTTGGGCCATTAGGTCCGAAAAGAAAGGCCAGTCCCGACCAAGCACAACGGGGGAAGGGAGCCAAGGAGCGACTCCTACTTCGAGGTAAGCCTCCTGACCTTTTACCTGTAGCCGGATTTTGGCCGTCGGATAGCGTTTTACATCGCCGTGTATACATTCTATGCTCCATGGGGAGTCAAAAGAACACACGTTAGGCGGTAACAGTTCCTGGAGGACCAGAGTTTTCCCAGAGCCCGAATCTACAAGGGCCTGGACGGTTTTTCCCCCAATCAGGGCTGGAAGTAGCCAGGGCTTGTAATTTTCCCAGTAAAAGCCGAGGCGACGGTTCTGCTGAATGAACAATCCATCTGTGGACAGTCCACATACCGGTGGCCTTGTTCTCCGCAGGCGCAACATGGAGAGGGTTCCCTCGCAGGAGGGGGCTGTGGATAGCGCTCCGCTGAACTGGTTACTGGAGACCAGGCATCTGGTGGGTCCTGTGGGCGACGTCCTCGGAAGTTCCTCTCATTTTGCGATGAGCCGAGATCCGGAAGGAGATGAGGGTCTCGGCGGGGACCATCATTTGGACTCCGTCCTTGCAGGAACGACTGCTCCTTCCGTTGGACTTGGCAGTTGCGTATGGACGGGCCGTAGGTTCCCCATTGATCCGACCTCCCTCTTTGGGCGTCCGCAAGTGCCGGTGGAGTCGGGTCCAGGACACTCGCCTGCTGCTCAGCCCCAAGGAAGTTCTCCATGAGTCGGACCACCAAAGCTAGGGTTTCAGCAGCGTGGCGTTTTACCCATGAGCGTGCGGAAGGGGCTATTATTTGTAGACATTGTTCCAAAACCAGCTGCTCCAGGATTGCCTCCTTAGTGCACTCCTCGGGTTGTATCCAGCGCGTACACAAGTCCAATAATCACTGAGCGAGGACCCAGGGTCTCATCTTAGCGGTGTACTTCATGTTCCGGAACTGCTGCCGGTAGGTCTCTGGGGTCAGACCTAAGCGATCCAGTATGGCGGCTTTTACTTGGTGGTAGTCACTGCCTGATCTTCTGGGAGACCCTGATATGAGTCCTGGGCTTCTCCTATGAGGAGCGGGGCCAAAGCAGTTTCCCAGCGATCTGTAGCCCAGCCCTGAGCTTTGGCAACTCTTTCAAATGTCAGTAAAAAAGCCTCGTTCGGCGCCATTTTCCACAGGAGTATCGGGGGTCTGTTTGCAAGTTCTGGACTGGCAGACCCTTGGAAATGGGTCAGCAGCTTGGCAATCCGCTCATTTTGTGCTGCCTGTAGTCTTTCATCTCTCTCCGCTTGCAGCCGGGCCTGCTCCTGCATTAACTGGCCCTGCTGTCTGGTCTGCTCGCACAGAAACTCTTTCAACATTTCTTCCATTCTTGTGTGTGTGTCTGTGTGGCCCATTAACTGCAGGAGCCTTTTGAAAAAATCCCAGGACTTCTGAACACCATATGTTGCAGGGTACATGCAACTACACACGCGGGTTTCTTGACAAGGCTTATTTATTTAGCCTTAAAAGATATACAGCACGAGGAAAAGAGTCAGCGGCTAGGTGTATGGATGCCTAAGTGAGAGGCTCCGTCCCTGCCGGCACAGATATTACTTAATAAAAACAGAAAAAATCAATAACTTGCAGTGAAAAACAGTGATTCAACGATCGGAACCCCCAAGGATGCCCAAGAAAGCAGTACCGCGGAAAAGAACCTCTGTGGTAACAGATTACTTTCAAAAGGGAGATACGACACAAGTAAGTGGCGGGGAAGACAGCAGGCCGATGGCGGGCTCAGACTCTGAAAGTGACAGGTCCGCAAGCAGACCAGCAAGCAGAGCGGGGACCGGAGACCAGGACTGGGTCACAAGGACAGACATGAAGGCTTTATGCTCCGAGATGAAGACCTTCTTCCAGAAGGAGCTTTGGAAGCTCAGAAAAGACATTGACAGCTTAGGGGAATGGACAAACACACTTGAAAATAAAATGGACGCACACTCTAACTCCATACAAAAGAATGACAAGTCAATAGCCTAAATGCAGAAACTGATATCTGATTTACAAGACCGATAGAGGACTCTGAAAATAGGGACAGGCGTAATAATATTCGCCTGCGAGGGGTCCCGGAATCCGTGTCAGACCGAGAAGAATTTACCTCAAACTGGCTCCAGCATATACTGCCCGACAAAAGTGAAGCTGAGCTGCAGTTTGACAGATGCCACAGGGCCCTGCGGTCTAGTCCGCAACAGGGAGACCCCCCAAGGGATATAATAATTCGTCTCCATTATTTCAAAATAAAAGACAGTGTATGCCAACTGTCAAGAGCTGCCCAGACATTGGAATTTGAAGGGGTACGACTGCAGGTTTTTCAAGATCTGGCCCCACAAACTCTAATAAAACGGAGAGCCCTCTCAGCCATTACCAGAGCCCTCCGTGATAACGGGATCCGTTACCGTTGGCTCTTTCCCTTTGGGCTTATGGTGCTAAGAAACGGCGTGGCTTTCATCCTAAAACACCTGGAGGGGGGCACAGAGTTTCTAAAAAAATTGGGCTTACCGATTACTCCCCTGAGTCCTGAGCAGCGGGGCCCCGTGGAGGCTCCTGCACCGGAGGCTTCCTGGCAGCGTGTGGAGCCGTCAGGGAGCAAGCACAAAGACTGAAAGTTTCCTCGTAGTTTAACTTCCCCAAGCCAGAATTTAAAGGAGCCTTCCCCGGTTCACAACGCTGTTGGTGGAGATAAATGGAGGACCGATTCCCTCTAGTGGCAGGAAGAGCTTGGTGCAGCCATTTTCCTTACATCTGGGGAAGAAGGATTGGACAGTGACCTCCTGGCGGCGGGAACTGAAATCGCGGCCATCTTACTCAAGTCAATGGGAATCCTGGCTGAGGGAGACCCCTGGTGGCGGAAGACGGCATAGCGGCAAAGGAGCACCTCATGGACAGAATGGCTGAGGGAGCCCCCGGGAGGCAGGAGATTGGAGTGGTTCAGCGTGCTGAGCTGGAGGACGTCATCCAGCGAAGGACTCAGAGCAGAACAGGAAGTCAGAGGACGGAAGGAGAAGGGGACGGTCCAAAGCTGGAGAAAGAACTGCAAGCCCACCAACAGCCTTACACAAGTTGCTTTCACCAATGGGGGGGCGGGAGTGAGATGAGAAAGATGAGGGAGGGAACGGTCTGCAGAGGGGTCAAACCTGGAGAAGGGGGAGGCGGAGAGGTGGGAGACATAAAGGGGGAAGGAGGGAGAGAGGGGGGAAGGAGGGAGAGAGAGGGGGGAGGAGTCGGAGGGGAGGGGCAACATGGAGGAAGGAGGAGAGAGTAAGAGGAAGAGGGGAAGAGAAGAAGGAAGAGTAGGGGGGAAGACGAGATAGATGGGGGGTCTGACGAGATAGGGATGGACAGGAGAGAGGGAGAACGAGCGGAAGAGGGAAGAGGGGGAGTGGTTAAGAGGATCCCAAGTAGTGGAGTAGCCGTCCTGAAGAGGAAAGATCATATGGGCAAAATAGAGAACGCGCCTTACCTTTGAGGGGGTATGAGAATAGAGGGGGGGTTGACATAGCCCAGAGGACAGGAGGGGCATTAGGATAAGACCTGTGGGAGGACAAGATTGGAGGTGTGTCCCCATCCTGGGGTAGCGCAGCACAATTAACATGTCTCTCTAATCCCTACAGCCGAGATCTACTGGAAAGTTGAGAAGGGGTCTGGGGGCTGCACTGCTGAGAGGGGTGGTCGTCAAGAGGGCGTTCGCCGCGTTTCACCGCTGCTCCGGGACCAGAGACTAAAAGCACAGCGGGTCCAGACCAAGCGGAGCCGCCGTCACAGCACAAAAGAGACCGGTAGCAAGTGTCGGGATGGGATGGAGGGAGGGGGGTGGGAGCAACATGAATAAAAGATTTAAGAATGTGGGCTAGCAGGGAGGAGGGCCAGGGACTACACACAAATCAGACTCTCGGTTTAAGCTATATGAAGAAACACTGACTTGGAGGGGCTGTCCCCCCATGAGATGGACCGCTGGAGGGAGGGAAGAGGGGCTGCACAAGGTGAACTCTGCCACAACAAAGAAACTTACACCTCACATGCTGGGGGAAGGCACACAGCTGGCTGGGGATGACAACAAAGGCTTATTCAGTTTCACTGTTTATAGTTTCAGTATTATACCCATACTGATGTGAATGGGTACACAATTCACCTAAAAGTTCAAATCTGTTTTGATGAATGTGATAGAATGTGCCGGTTTCGGGACCACCTGGGCCGGCTGCCTGCGACTCGAGCTGTGCAGGAATGGGTTATACCATCAAGCACAGACAAGTCCCTCAGCCACCCAGCCACGGGAAGTGGTTGGGGGTAGGGAAGCCCCTGTTGGGCATTCCAGGGTGCAAGGTTAGCCCGTGGGCCAAGGGACCATCGCAGATCAAGGTCAGCTTTGGCCCCTCAGTTGTTCGGTTCCCTCCTTTCCTTCCCTTCCTCTCCCCTCCATCACCTCCCCATGCGGTGCGGGCTCAGGACCTAATGTTCGTAATGGAGCCAATGGGTTCATGGGTCCTAGGGGCCTACATTAGAATTAGCAATTGCAGCTGTAAACACCACCCCGACACCCAATGTCGTTGGCCATGGTCTCCCACAACACTAAAGGTTTAAATAGCCCGGGCAAACGCCGAATAGCAATAGCAGATTAAAAACGCAAGCAGGCTGATGTAATGTTTCTTCAGGAGACGCACTTTAGCAGCAAAAGTGCCCACAAATACTGGGATAAGAGCTTTAAAAGGTTTTATCTTTCCTCGGCAAGGACTGAAAAGAAAAGAGGAGTGGCGATCCTGCTGCACAACAATATCCCCTTTATAGAGGAGGTGGTTAAGAGAGACAGAGATGGTAGGTTTCTAGTGATAGTAGGCACAATCCAAGCTCAGCCTATAACATTGGCTACGATTTATGCTCCGTGCGAGCAGGACCCCTCCTTCATTAAGAAGTTCTTCGATACATTGAGATCAGTTGCTAAAGGAGATATAATTGTGGCGGGAGATCTCAATGTGGCGATCAACCCAGGGATGGACAGGTCAGGCCCCCACAAGCCTAACAAGAGAAAATACATAGAGGCCTTACAGAAGGGACTCCGGGATAGTCATCTAGTAGACATTTGAAGGGAGATGCACCCACTAGAAAGGGACTACACATTCTTCTCTCACCCCCATTCCTCTTATAGCAGAATCGATTACTTCTTTGTCTCTAGCAGACTGGTCCCGCAGATCCCCCATACTGGGATCCATGATATTTCATGGTCGGATCATGCACCCATAGAGCTACGGTGCACTCAAAAATTCCTGGACAGGCCGGGAGCAAATTGAAAACTGAACGAGGCTCTATTGAAGGTTCCAGGAACTGAACAGGTAATTGGCGAGGAAATAGATCAATTCTTTCAAATCAATACTGGCAGTGTACAGTCCCATCTAGGTCTGTGGGAAGCGCATAAAGCAACCTTGAGAGGGACCCTAATTAAACTAGCAGCTAAACGGAAAAGGGAGAGAAACGCGAAAATCCTATCCCTCCATACAAAGTTTAGAGACCTACTACTCAAGCATAAACGGGATCAGGGTCCAGCTATACTTAAGGAAATCCAAGACACTAGAATCGAGCTTAACTTAGTCTTGGCCTCCCAGGCAGATAACACGCTGAGTTGGTCCAAGAGGCTTTTCTATGATAAGTCAAACAAACCAGATACCTTATTGGCTAAAAAATTGAGGAATAGACACCCTAATTATAGTATCCGGGAGCTTCGGCTAAAATCGGGAGCCAAAGCAGCTAACCCAAAACTTATAGTGGAGGAATTCAGGAGCTTTTATGAGGATCTTTATAATGGGGAAAAAGTGGCACACAATGGTAAAACCAAAAGAGTCATGAAGGAATTCCTGAAGGGCTCACACCTACCAAGATTGAGTGGTTCGTAGAGGGAGGTTTTAGGGGCAAACTTCACTATAGAGGAACTTACCCAGGTTATTCAGAACCTCAAACCCTCAAAAGCACCAGGACCTGACGGGTTCTCCAACCTTTATTATAAAAAGTACATAGAGCTCCTGGGGCCTCACCTCCTCAGAATGTTCAATGCAGTGCTAGAGGGGGAGGCGTTCCCGGAACAGATGCTCCAAGCGTCCATCTCAGTAATCTATAAGCCTGGGAAAGACCCATTAGATTGTTCAAGCTACAGGCCCATTTCGCTCATTAACACGATATCAAAATGTATGCTAAATTATTGGCCAATAGATTAAGTCATATCCTGCCCAGACTCATACATCCAGATCAAGTCGGGTTCATTATGGGTCGACAAGCTGCAGATAACACACGACGGATTATTGATCTGATAGATATAGCCAATACACGTAAGATCCCAGTTATGATGTTGAGTCTGGATGCTGAAAAAGCCTTCGACAGGATTGACTGGCCGTACTTGAGGGCCACACTTGGAGAGTTTGGGCTGGGGGCGCGGGTGATCAATGCTATCCTGTCACTGTACCAAGGTCCGGCAGCAAAAGTAGTCCACCAGGGATTTCCGTCGGACCTCTTCAAAATCAGAAGTGGCACTAGACAGGGGTGCCCGTTATCCCCCCTACTTTTCGCAATGTGCATAGAACCCCTGGCGGCCCAAATCAGAAATAATCCCGACATACGGGGAGTTGAAGCAGGCTCACAGATGCACAAGATAGTGCTTTATGCGGATGACGTCTTGCTAACAATCTCAAGGCCGCTTACATCCCTACAGAACCTATTCAACTTGTTAGGGAAATTCCTTGATATATCAGGCTTTAAGATCAACCAATCTAAGTCTGAAGCCCTGAATATAAGCGTCCCGAAAGAGACAGAAAAATTGATACAGATCAATTTCAACTTTAATTGGCCAAAACACGGGGTGAAGTACCTGGGAGTAGTAATTCCCAAAAAGTACAAAAGTATTTATCAAGCAAATTTTCCCAGACTGATTCGAGATCTAAAGGAAGAGCTCAGAAAATGGGCATCGTTTAAAATATCCTGGATCGGTCGATTCATAGCATAAAGATGAATCTCCTCCCACGCATTTTGTATCTGTTTCAGACGCTACCGGTGCCACTTAGACTGACGGACATACTCTCACTTCAGTCTGCTATTTCTAAATTCATTTGGGAGGGGAAAAAGCCAAGAGTAAAGGGTATGATTCTTAAAAAAACAACATTGGAGGGGGGCCTGGCGGTACCTTGTTTGATATCTTATTACAAAGCGGCACAATTAAGCCAAATTTCCCAATGGCACACAAACCCGGATTCGAAAAGATGGTTAGCATTGGAAAGTGAAGCTTGCTCCCCAATAGAGTTGAAAAGCATGATCTGGTTACCCAAAACAGCCTTGAAGCTGATGAAAAAGCCGCTGGCATCTGTGGCGAACTCACTAGCTATTTGGGAGGCCAACAAATTTAGGTGCACTCTGACAACGAGAGGATCTCTGATGACCCCGCTATGGAGCAACCAAGACTTTGCTCCAGGCCTGTACAGAAATGAATTTACAATTTGGAAACAATTGGGCATACATAGACTTCGAGATTTGGAGGGGGGAAAAGATATTAAGCCCTTTGAGCAAATTCGAGAGGAATCAAACATCCCCCCCTCGGAGATATTTAGATTTCTCCAATTGCGAGCATTCTATATAAATGTTACCCCTCATCCCCCACTAACCAGGTTTGAAAAGCTCTGTCTAGTTGAGACGGATACCAGGGGACTCATATCGCTGTTGTACAGAGAGGCAATCGGTTCGGGGGTTAAGGTCGACCACAAACTAGGTACATGGACCAGTGGGAGAAAGACTTGGGCAAAGTGCTAGAGGCAGAGGACTGGTCTAAGATAATTATGGCTTCAGCTAAGAGCTCTATTTGCACGACATTAAGGGAAAACGCATATAAAATTTTAATGCGCTGGTATCACACTCCCATGAAATTATCTAAATGTGTTCCAGGGTACTCTCCACTATGCCCTAGACAGTGCAGAGCAACAGCTGACCTGTTACACATGCTGTGGTCCTGCCCGAGGATTAGACCACTTTGGCGAAAAATTAGAGATTGGCTTGAGAGGATCTTTATCCTTAAAATTCCCTTGGACCCGTGGCGGTTCCTGTTAAATAGACCGACACCGGGGTGGACTAAAGCAAGTAATAGACTGGTTGCCTATTTCGCAACAGCAACTCGGTGCGAGATCGCAGCATTGTGGAAACAACCCGACATTCCTCCAATTGCCAAGATTCGGAATAGAATTTGGTTCGTATGCCAGATGGAGAAGTTAACAAGTTTGGTTAATGACACTGGCGAAATTTATCTAAAAACCTGGACGCCTTGGCTGGACCAGACGGACATCCCGGGAGTCGAAAGTGCTTTGATAGTAGTAAATGCGTTTTCCCTTGATAAATGCCTAGAATTGGAGACACTAGGGACAAACAGGGACAAGAGCACTCTGGATGAGGATATTAGGAGGTAACCTAGACCCCCGATCAGGCAAGAGCACCCAGAGGTGCAGGAACTGGGATCTTTCAAGCAAGCATCTCCCCAGATACTATTAGAACAGCTGGGAGCGAGCCCCGCACCGCACCCCCTCCCTACCCCCCCCCCTCATTTTTCCTATGTTCCCCTATTCCCCAATACCTGGTTTGGACGAATGTTAAAGTACAACAAAGTGATTATGTACAATGCCTACGGATATATCAGTTGTACATGTATTCTGATGATGAAAAAATCAATAAAACCAAAGTTATAAAAAAAAAAAGATATACAGCACACAAAACAAAAATAGCTTTTCATCAGCAAACAAAAGGAAAAAATGGCTTTTCATCAGCAAACAAAAGAAAAATGGCTTTTTCTTCAGCAGACCAAACAAAACAGTTCTCTTTAGCAGACAGTCTAAAAATAAGGCAGCTACCCTTTTCTATGCAGGGGACAGACAGTTCATAATTCATCTACTTTGCTCACAGACCTTGTATCAGTAATCTCTTCAGTAGCTTACTCCTCTCTCCTCAACAGCCAGCCCCATGTGTGTACAGCCTGGGGTTTTAACACACCTTGTTTAGGCAGCTGAGATCCAACTAATTGTCTGAGGTTCCCAGCTGAAGTTAACCTAGTCAGTGCTGCACTGCAGACTAAACATTGGTTTTCCAGGCATATAGCTGGTGGCTTTTATTTACCCTGTCACAGAGTCACATTAGAATACGCCCACTTTTAACACCTGCACCTCGTCGCCATGCATAAAAGGTGACACACATTGCATAGCCTCCCATTCGATGATCTGTATCTGAGCTTGCCCTTGTCCAGATACTGCATTGTGCCATCTGCTTCCATGGATCAACCCCGATTCTACGGACGCAGGAACCCACTCGCCTCTGCCGTGCCTGTCATGCAGAAAAAGCGAAAGGCGGCAGCCGTTTCCAAGCCAAGGCCAAAGCGAAAGTTTAAGGCTAATAAAAAAACCTTCTGACGACTCCAAAGGCTACAGGTAAGGCTTTAAAGAAACTTATAAAGAAGCCTTATTATGTCAAGAAGAAATTCGGTGATGTACACTCAAAGCAAAACAAATGGTCACCTTCTATATCAGCCCTCGCCGCCGCTGCCGCTTCTCTCCCGGAAACCCAGAGGACACCTTCTTCATCACTCCTCGCCGCCGCTGCCGCTTCTCTCCCGGAAACCCAGAGGACATCTTCGCCATCACTCCTCTCCGCCGCTGCCACTTCTCTCCCGGAAACCCAGAGGACACCTTGTCCATCACTCCTCGCCGCCGCTGCCGCTTCTCTCCCAGAAACCAATCACTCCTCAAAGACTCTCTCGCTTCTCTCCCGGAAATCCTCAGGGCACCTTCTCCATCACTCTACGACGACTCTGTCGCTTCTCTCCCGGAAATCCACAGGACACCTCCTCCATCACTCCTCGACGACGCTGCCGCTTATCTCCAGGGAACCCCCATCTCATCCTCTTATGCACCCAGATGTCCACAGCACCCCATGCACAAGATCCAGCTCGATAGACCGCATGCTGAATGGGTTAAGTGTCGATATCCCTGGGAACTCTATGCTGGGAAAAATTTGAGACCATGCTAAATATGGATCAACGGATGGTGAAAATGGATCAACGGATGGAGAAGATGGATCAACGGATGGAGAAGATGGATAAACAGATGGAGAAGATAGAGGCTGACATAGCGGGGATACATAATTTGCTCGGAGTTCATGCCCCTGTACCTGGGACGCCGGAGCAGGAGGGTGGCATGGATGGGATTAATGGGACCTTCAACCTTCCATCACCAAGAGTACCCCCTCCATCAGAAGATTATGTGTTCATGTATGCCGTTGACGAGGATGACATGACAACCCCATCAAGACCACACTAGGAGGCAACACTGACAAGGAGACCAAGACAGGAGGAAAGCATCCTCCCAGACAACCTACCCTCGCCCGCCGCCACAAGCACACCCGCTCCCAGAAGAGCACCCGCTCCCAGAATCCAACCCACATACGCTTGCATTGAGACGGTGAATGACATCCTCCTGCACGAGCTGCCCCAGCCACTCAGGGAGAAGTATAGGTTTGCAAGTGCTCGTATACCCCAGAGGCACGCCATGTTAATTTTCAAGCACCACGTGCCATACTCGTTGTACTTAGGGTGAGCCCACAATGTGAACTACGAAGGGAATCGCGAGAAAAAGGCTCTTCCTGAAAATTTGAGAGACTATTGAGGAGGAATTGTGGCGCTATTTTTCAATTACCGATCCTTTAATGAAAATCGTGCGAGACTCCATTAATGGCATTTTGCGGCAAACAAGGCATCGTCCCTGGAAGGACAATCTGCTGGGGATCGAATTCACTTCGTGATTGCTCGTCTGTTAAAATGTTGACTCATTTCTGACTTGTTCATTGTTTAAAATTGTATTCAAATAGGTTTTTTTAAATATACATGTATGTTTTTAATTGCAGTACACCATTAATGTTTTTTTACTCACAGTACTCCAGCAATAAATATAATGTTGATTGTTGTAGATTGTATTCATACTGTCAATGTTTTTACTGTATTGGACACCATTAATGTATTTGTGCTTACTGCACCCACCAATAAAATAAATTGCTGCTTTTTTTAAATATACTGTTTTTTTACTTATTGCGCATTACAGTACATCAAAACAGTATTAAAACGCATTTTCCGTATTTGTATTATTATTAGAGTAGAACACACATACAGCACTGTACTGTAATACTGTAAATGTACAGATTAAATGTATACTTTTTATTTTTGGGGTTTATTATACAGTACAGTATGGAAAAAAGGATGTAAAAAAGCTCAGTTATTCTATCCTAATCAATAAAAATGGCACTGATTCAGATTCAGCAATGTGCAAGCAACGTTACAAAAAGCGATATTATCCATCGAAATCCGTCCATTTGTCGTTCTTAGCCCGTTGAGAAAGTTTCTTTTCTGAGGAAGAAAAATAAAAGTATTACTGTAATGGTTAGTTCAAACTAGCCAGTCTCCTAAAGAATTTCCCACAGTCAGTCACTGCAGTCCCCTCGGTCAGTCCCAACAATTATTTTTTCGGGGGGCGTCTCTTGTTCACATACAGTACACGCATGCGCCTAGATGTGATGAGACGCATACTGTATGCGTATCAACAAGGTTCCAATGCACATGCGCCTAACTGTAGAAGCTGCGCAGCCAATGATATTGCTGGACTAGATTTTGGCGAATTGTGACTACAAGAACTAAATAACCATAAGCAAAGCGATTGATTACAGGAGAATCGCTTTACTGTGCATTGATAATAATATGGTAAAAAAATAATTACATATGGCAGCTGTACCCACCATAGACTTTGCCATTCTTTTGGCGCCGAGCCACTGCCAGTCCCGAAGTCTTGATTATACACGTAGTTGACAGGTGACAGCGGGCCTGCTAGACCTGTAGTTGCCAGCTGATGAAGCTGGAAATCGCTTTGGTACATGCAAGCCTGTTGGTATCTGCACGTGAAATCCTGCTCAGGCTGCAGGTATCCAGGCGGGGGCTGATACCAAGGGTTGCCGGTCAGCAGGTTTTCACAGACGGTCGGACCGTTATTGGAAGCCGGTGCTGGCGCTGGCGTATTGCTTGCCTGGCACTTACGATTCCTAGTTGGTTTTACAAAGGTACTGCAAAATTCAGGGGCAACACACCAATACCCTCCTCCTGGAACTCTGGGTGCAGGAGCAATACGAAAAAAACGCGGATCGATACATAAGTTTTTCCTTATCGCGCGCTTCCACCCAGAGCATCTGGTAAAAATCTGTAAAAGTCATAATTTTCAATAAAATATTGAGAAATTTGACCAACTGTGGCCATCTTATCATCTGCTGAACTAATTGCTTAGCATATTAAAAAAGCGTACGTTATGTTAGGCTTTCTGAACAACACGGACTGCAGTGATGTACTCATCTCTGGACCTCTTTGGACAATGGAAAAGAACACCAGACAGTTTGAATTTAGTTTTTAATATGTAACGCCTAAATAGATACAATGTTGTACAACTTCTTCAGTACCAAGGTCAATTCACAAAGGACCACTGTGGTATTTTTTATACACCTGCAAGTCGACACATTACTGAAGCGCATGTGCATTACAATTCATGAATATCTGCCACCTCGTGGATACGCGAAGAATTGCAACCAATTAAATCCGAAACATTCTCATTAAACAGAACAAGCGCGGTGGACGCCGGCATGATTGCGACATGAATACGGCACGAACGCCGCACGAACGTGGCGAAGCGCGTGGCATTCGGAAAAAGTCACCGGACAATATCGGTGAAGTGTTAGAATACAAGGGGCCGCGGCTGTATCTTACAGGTATAGCATTTACAGTAAATATCTATAACCTCAAATAACTGCAGTATATGCTTTTCCCTGGCTTGACTATAGATGTAGCCCCTGTGTCATGCAAATATTGTGGAAATGATTGTGGAGACATGGCTTCTTTTAGAGCCCTGTTTGAAAAAAATCCAAATAAATATGTTCATATTAATGGTTATGATTATAAACTGAGAGGGAAATCCAGAGCAGTTAAATATACATTAAATACATTTTTTCTAGAAATTCCCCCAAATTGTATTAAATTACTGTATGTCCAGAACAGATAATAAATTACATCAAAAATATTAATAAATCAAAATAATTCTCAGTATGGTAATTTTAATTGTATGCACAATGCCTTCAAAACCACATTGTTGGGTAAATTTTTTTCAGTACCCCAAATGAGAGAATACGTGTGGAATATTAAGCATTAAGCATTAAAGCTGCAGTCCAAGCTGCCTTTTTTATTTATTCCCTTTAATATGTGCATCAATACAAACTACACAATAAGTAATTCACTCAATTGTCGATCGACACATTCTCCTGTGATCAATCGGCGAAGATTCGGCTCGGGGGTTCACTAAATTACTGCATAGGAGTATTGACTCAGTGTCTGTGACTTTGTAAATGGTTGCTATAGAAGCAAAAAAAAGGCTTGTTACATTATGATACATAACAAATGTCATTCAGCATTGTTTAAAAAAAATGCTA
Organism: Ascaphus truei; assembly: GCF_040206685.1. Lineage (NCBI taxonomy): Eukaryota > Metazoa > Chordata > Amphibia > Anura > Ascaphidae > Ascaphus > Ascaphus truei. The sequence continues at coordinate 453,935,360 of NC_134484.1, read as the reverse complement.
CAAGTACTGTATTTCCTCATAGTACAGAACTGATTTATTAAAAAAAACCACACACATTTAGGATATTGCTTGATCTGCAGTTTTAAGCATTAAGAAGGTTGAAACAATAACCACAGCTGAAGTCAAAAAACTTAAATATTTGACTCCCTTACGGTTCAGACCCATACCTCCCCTATCTAGTAAGTGCCAAGAGGGTATTAATTTAAACACCCACCCACATACCAGCCTCAAAGGTGAAGTCCTGTAAAGAATGAAGAAAGGTGAACAGCATCCCTTTATTCTCCAAGTCACTAACAAACATAATACCTAATGACAAACTCTCCCTTTTCCTTACAAAGTCAGAAATGGTCTTATTGTTTCTCCTGTCTTTCAAGATCAAATTCCTGTCCATTTCAGCCTAAGAATAAGATTGGACCAAATTAAAGTAACATCAGGGAAAAGGACTGTCCAGTGCAAAATATCTCTCCTAATCTCGTGAATCAACTTAGCTGATTGAATGTACTATAACCCAAGTCATTACACGTAGCTTGTATAACTTTTTCAGGGTACACCACAGGGCTTTGTCCCTGCTTAGCTCTGACAGGACCTCATACAACGAGGTCAGTATCGCCAACCAGCAAACTTTACTGGGGAGCAAAGACCCAGCTGACCTACATACGGGCAAAGCATAACTTTCTTGGCTCATTACAAAATAGGTGGTGGAGACACAGTTTGGGAGAAAGGAGGGCTGTTTATAAGCGGGGGAGTGCTGGAAAAGACATCCAACAGTTGAGAGGGAGAGGGTCACTGTTGAGAGGGGACGACCATGGCTGTGATTCATTTATTGCTGTAAGGTGGGTTAGCAAATAATTAATAATGACTTTGAAACCACTTGTGTTTTCCTGCTAAAATACTGAAACAAGAAATATTGCTGCACACCAATAAAAAGAAGAAAAATAAGTATAGTCACCGGTTCTCCTGGTTCAGGGTATCCCTTTCTGCACTCCACAGCCAGCTAAACTTGAGAAAGGGAACTGTGTCTGCCGAAACGTCGTTATATTGGCTCATTAAATAGTTTGTTTTTTTGGCAGATATCTGTGTTGCCCTGCTTCCTATCTGATTCATGCTAAAATACAACATTACTATTGCAAAATGATTTATCTCCTATGTACTGTATACAGTACAGCGACAACAGTTGGGAAACACCAGCAAAGGCAAATTACAAAATGACCCACCCTAAATCCACAACTCAGTGAATTTAAAAATGCCCCAAAACTGTGTCTGTGAAATGGTAGACTGAGCCGGACTGCCTATTGTAATCATTTATGAAGGACAAACAAAGTGAGTACTGTATGGGGCATTCTGCTTTTGGAAAAAAAAACTTTGTCAATCACTAAAGAAATTATGTTACTGAATTTTTCTTTAAGAGTTGTGCTTGATGTTTATGAATGGGCGAACAAGGGGGATCAAGTGGGTTTTTTATCATTAATTCTATGTTTTTAAAGTATGTCATGTTCATATTTGTATTTGTACTTGAATGCTTAACTCTTAGTTCTATGAAACAAACGTTTTCAGATGTTTCGATGCTTTAGTAGTTTTCAATGCTCGAATTATTCAGTGATAAGTGCAAGAATGTGCAAACCTGTGACAGTGTAAAAACATGTTGGTTCAACATATCAAATGTTATCAGAAACTGGAAGATGTGTGAAATGTCTGTGAATCTTTAAAGTGGATCATTAGTGTCATTAAATTGTTAACAAGTAATAGAGTCTTTTGGGAGTTAGACTAATTTGAATATAAAATGTCATTTTGGCTTTTAAATTGTTCTTTTGTTCCATTACTTACTTTTTCATTAAATAAAATAGATTTACACTGCACTTGTAAGTTGGTAACTTGTTGATTGCTATCAACTTTTAAAAATGTAACCATACTATTCACAAGATTAGAAGATTTGCACTTGAGAAGCAATACAGTTCACAATCTCCTCAAAATGTAACCATTAAAAAAAAAACATTGTACAGATGCAGCGGCCATTATTTTAACAAATCACGCGGTGTACAGTATACCTCGGAATACCCATGTCATGGTGCAGGATTTCTTCCAACTGTACCGTCTTTAGACGCAAGGGCAGGCAAGTGCAGAAAATGGCATTTTAGTGTTCTGGCTTTTAAACACCTGAAATTGACAGTAGTACAGTAGCACAGTACTGTGCACATTAAAATTAATTAATTTCATTGCATTTAATTGCACACAATCCCTGAAATTCAAACAAAGCAACCGCGCTAAACACGTGTGCCTGGGGCGATTGGCGGCGTTAATGCCGTGTGGAGTACAGCAGTGCACACGAAAACGGTGCCGTGATTTGTTCAAATAATGGCCGCTGCATCTGTAATAAATTCTAGATCTTATTCCTCTTTACATACAGCAGCGGCAGCTCTTATTCGAGCAAATGCCGCTGGCTGAATGAGGCTGGGAAGCGGGTAGCCGCGGCGCGTGGCGGCGCACTGTGACGTCACGGTCACAAGCGCGCCCGGCTTCCCCGTCTTCCCCGGCTTCCCCAGGCTTCCCCGACACCCCTGGAGTTCAAATCTAGGTAAGCGGGGGTGCGGGGAAGCAGAGGGGCAGAGTAGAAGCCGGGTTCGGGGTGTCTTTGGGGGGGTAATTGCGCGCGATGTGGAGGGGGGGTGCGTGGGGGAAACGCGGCGGCGCGCGTTTCTGACTGGCGGCAGCTGGGGTAGATCCCGGCATGCCGCCGGCATTTACTCGAATAAAAGATGTCGCTACTGTACAGATGGAAGACTGGTTTCAATAACATGAAAAAAAAATCAGATATCAATATAATAGGAAAACTATAAGTAGATGACAATATCTACTGTAAGTACAGAATCATTTATATTTAATTCACAAAACTCCAACTGGGTTCCCAGCACTCAAAGGTGAAATGAAAAATAAATGTCACTTGGGTATGCCAAAAATAATTTTTTACTACATTATAAGGTCATGACAGAGAACACTAAGAAATGCACAGTGAACATACAACATCAGTATTTGTACACAGAGAATATAATACTAGCTAATAAAGTTATTGCAAAGAACACTGAGAGATACACTGTAAACACACAGAAATCAACAAAAAATATAATCCGGCGCCTAAAGTATATCCAAAGATATACAGTGAAAAAAACAGACCATATAAAATGTCCAGTCCTGTTGAACTAGAGGTCTTCCGGTGAGTCTTGATAGTTGTCTCAGAATATATGGAATAAAAACCAGAGACCAATCATAGTGTATAACTGTAAATAACTATAAAAAAAACTGCTGATTTTTTTGTTTTAGGCGCCGGATTATATTTTTTGCTGATTTCTGTATGTGATTTGTATTAATCTCATTGATCCAGGCAGCCTTTCCTATAATTAAAGGCATATTTGGTATAGACTAGTAGTGTTTATTTGACACTATATCATTTATTGCATTAGCGCTGAAGCACATTAATCTTTTTCTGCACCGTAAACACACAGTCACAGTACATACAAAATATAGAAGGATGCAGATCACACAAAGCACAAGGGGTGAGTGAAGATGAAGGTCGAAACTGGAACACCATGCACAACAAAGGAATGCTCCACAAATACCAACGAATAAAAGTGGGAAGGGATGGGGTAGGGAAAACTGGGGGAGGAAAAAGGGGAAGCAAGGGGAAAAAGTGCAGAGAAAATCAAGTGGGGCAATGTGTTGGGGGGTGAACCCCTTCTTCTGGCCCGTTCCCACAGACCAGGTGGGTCTGTAGTACTTCCCTTGAGACTCTCAAATAATACCTCCCTTACGAGCAATAAACAGATATAAAATGGGTGTAGTCCCAATTGTAACGTTGCTGACAGCAAACAGGATACGGACCCGCAGGGCTGAGGTAGGGAGTAATACACCGACTTTGGCCTGGGATCAGAGGCCTGGGATGCAAGGGTAGTCAGGTCCTGTTCCGAGGTCGAGGCAGGCGGCAGGCAAAGGGTTGTCAGATTCTATGCCAAGGCCGAGACAGGCAGCAGACAAATCAAAGGCAACCAAAGACCTCAGACAGAACAAGATATCCAGTACTTTGCATGATCAAAGACTAGTAGTAACTGCTGCCTTTTGGCCAGAAGCAGCTGCAGTCAATGACAACCAAAGAGAGGCTGATTTCCTGTCAGAGGAGTAAGCGCAGGATTTGCCAGGAAGCAGGATGGCCGTAGTAGCTTTGGACCAGATGATGTCACTTCCTGGATGATCAGACAGATCCCTTATACAAATTAAGTAACTCAACTGTACAATATCAGGCCTATTAAATGGTCCAAGACACAGATAAGCCCTAAGGGCAACAAGGCAATACAAAAAGCCCCACAGCTTGTGTGTAAACAAGCTGACAGAGTGCACAGTAAATATTCACAAAAGCCTGAGAGCTAGGCAGATAGGCATCCAAAGAGCACAAAAATCCCACAGGGGGGTAACATTATGTGACACTGTAAAAAGTCTGAATCATTTTAATCCGAGGTGATCTGAAACAGAAATGCATATGGGTGATCTGACACTTTCATGTTATTATACCTTAATATCCACGTACTGTAGTATCTTTTGATCATAAATAACAGTAGGGTAAAATGTTGCAGTTTTTAGAACCCATTCATTATTTTTCCCTATTTTGGGGAAAATATATTCAGAGGCGTTTGGAGGGTGTAAAAGGGAAAACTCAAGATAAGTAGTTAAAATGTAACAGTAAATTAAAATTGAAATGTTGTGTTCTATACAGAAAAGTAAACACTGTCAGACAGCAATATACATTAGGTTTTTAGAGCCACTGAGTATATTTTCTTCCATTCTAGCTTTTCTGGTCAGTCTTCTCTAATGGTTACTAAGCTTGTACCTGACAACACTGATGTTTACGGCTCCAGTGTATCTATTGTTTATCCTCTCTTTACTAGCAGATCATGTGATCCCCATAGTTACAGTGGGTATTGGCATCATTTAAACTAGTGCAGCATCCATTCTGAAAGCGGCACTGTTTTACTGCATGTCACAGTAGGGTACCAATGCCCTTCTCTTCTACTTTTCTCACTATTCATTATTCTCCATACCCTGTTCTGCCATCTTTTATGCAGAAAAAAAGTGTCAAATAACAAAAGTTAGAGTTATTAATTAATGGAGGATAAGTGTGATGATCAAATATAGTAAGTAAAGGGTTTATAAGTATTGTATGTCTGTTTCTACATGACCCATGTAAAATAATTGTGAACATAATCTCTCTCACTCTCTTGTTTTCTTATGACCGTGAGCAACACACTTTATCTTAGAGTCTTAAACAGCACACAATTTTGATAAGCATTGTTTATAACAATTCCACAAATCGTCAGTTCATTAATACAGTGTATGCATCCCGCAGGTTATTTCAAATTCAACATGACATAATGAGCATACAACTGTTTTCAAATTATACATGTACTTATATATATATACATGTACCAACAACCATGGAGTTGCTGAAACATACAGTATCATTGTAATAGATACAATTTAGCTCATCCATTTAGAAGCTCAGCATGATCCACTAGCAGAGACAACAAGAAATGTTGCTTTTTTATGCAACATTTTTTGTTACACACAGTACAGTAGTTACATAGTAGATGAGGTTGAAAAAATACATAAATGCAGTATATACAGATGTAATAAGAATCACTGTCGAAGTAGCAAAAGTGTGTAGTGCCATAAAAATTGTCTGCCATGATCCAGCTGTGGGGGGTTCCATGTTTCCGAACGGGACCCCCTCAGCATTAATCCTCCAGTGCCATGACCAACTCGTAGTTTCTGGGACCGCGGATAAATAAGTAAAATAACTTGGCACTTCATTGCATGTCACGAAAATTATAACAATTTTCAACCTTTTTAATATTGTTGAGATACTTTATTCATATTGTAATCGTAGTGGGCAGGCACATACCTGTAGCATAGACACAACCCCTATAGCCTTTATAGTATTTCTGAAAGTGCAGTACAGTGACAAGGTGTAATAGTTTTTAAACATGTTTGAATTTTAATCGTAGTGGGCACATTGAGATATACTCTATACATTATTAGAGAGATACACATTATTGACATACTTCTTTACTGTGGTTGTTTCACTGAATAAAGACGTGACAACCAAAAAAGCATTGCAAATGCACCGTGATTCCTTACAAAACAGGGGTTTCTTCTTTTTTATTTTTATATTTTTACATTTTAAACATAGTGGGTACATAGACATATACTGTATACTATGCTTTTTTTGCAACTGTGTAAGAGTTTCACAGAAATAAAAATGTTGTAACCAACAATATTGCAAATGTAAAGTGACTAATTTCTTCTGTAATATGTACAATTATTTTTTATACTACTACTACAGCTTAACCCCGTTATAGCGCAGTCCTCGGGTGGTACTGTGTCCGCCGGAGGGGGAAAGCTGAGAACTCTCCCAGCATTCCCAGACCCAGTGGGCAGCGGCAACAGCACACAGCAATTACCCGGCATCTGGCAGCTCTATTCCCTGTCTCTGCTTCCTGCTTCTGCTACCGTCCTGCGAGAGCAAGCTCCCTTAAAGAGACAGCGTGTCTCTGTGTGTGTGTGTGTGTGTGTGTGTGTATTTGACTGTGTGAGACTGTGTGTGTGTGTGTGTGTGTGTGTGTGTGTGTGTGTGTGTGTGTGTGTGTGTGTGTGTGTGTGTGTGTGTGTGTGTGTGTGTGTGTGTGTGTGTGTGTGTGTGTGTGTGTGTGTGTGTGTGTGGTGTGCTGTGAGTGTGTGTTGTGTGCTGTGAGTGTATGCAGTGTGCTGTGAGTGTATGCAGTGTGCTTTGAGTGTATGCAGTGTGCTGTGAATGTATGCAGTGTGCTGTGAGTGTGCTATGAGTGTATGCAGTGTGCTGTGCAGTGTGCTGTGTGTGTGTCAGTGTGTGTGTATGCAGTGTGCTGTGAGTGTATGAAGTGTGCTGTGAGTGTGTGCTGAGTGTGTGCAGTCTGCTGTGAGTGTGTGCAGTGTGCTGTGAGTGTATGCAGTGTGCTGTGAATGTATGCAGTGTGCTGTGAGTGTTGTATGAGTGTATGCAGTGTGCTGTGCAGTGTGTGCGCAGTGTGCTGTGAGTGTGTGAGTGTGTGCAGTGTGCTGTGAGTGTATGTAGTGTGCTGTGAGTGTATGCAGTGTGCTGTGAGTGTGTGCAGTATGCTGTGAGTGTGCAGTGTGCAGTGAGTATGTGCAGTGTGCTCTGAGTGTGTGCTGTGAGTGTGTGCAGTGTGCTGTGAGTGTGTGCAGTGTGCTGTGATTGTATGCAGTGTGCTGTGAATGTATGTAGTGTGCAGTGAGTGTGTGCAGTGTGCTGTGAGTGTATGCAGTGTGCAGTGAGTGTGTGCAGTGTGCTGTGAGTGTATGCAGTGTGCTATGAATGTATGCAGTGTGCTGTGAGTGTGTGCTGAGTGTGTGCAGTGTGCTCTGAGTGTGTGCAGTGTGCTGTGATTGTATGCAGTGTGCTGTGAATGTATGTAGTGTGCAGTGAGTGTGTGCAGTGTGCTGTGAGTGTATGCAGTGTGCAGTGAGTGTGTGCAGTGTGCTGTGAGTGTACGCAGTGTGCTGTGAATGTATGCAGTGTGCTGTGAGTGTGCTATGAGTGTATGCAGTGTGTTGAGCAGTGTGCTGTGTGTGTTGTCAGTGTGTGTACAGTGTGCTGTGAGTGTGTGTGTGCTGTGAATGTATGCAGTGTGCTGTGAGTGTGCTATGAGTGTATGCAGTGTGTTGAGCAGTGTGCTGTGTGTGTTGTCAGTGTGTGTTCAGTGTGTGTGTGTGTGTGTGTGTGTGTATGTGTGTGTGTGTGTGTGTGTGTGTGTGTGTGTGTGTGTGTGTGTGTGTGTGTGTGTGTGTGTGTGTGTGTGTGTGGTGTGCTGTGAGTGTGTGTTGTGTGCTGTGAGTGTATGCAGTGTGCTGTGAGTGTATGCAGTGTGCTTTGAGTGTATGCAGTGTGCTGTGAATGTATGCAGTGTGCTGTGAGTGTGCTATGAGTGTATGCAGTGTGCTGTGCAATGTGCTGTGTGTGTGTCAGTGTGTGTGTATGCAGTGTGCTGTGAGTGTATAAAGTGTGCTGTGAGTGTGTGCTGAGTGTGTGCAGTCTGCTGTGAGTGTGTGCAGTGTGCTGTGAGTGTATGCAGTGTGCTGTGAATGTATGCAGTGTGCTGTGAGTGTTCTATGAGTGTATGCAGTGTGCTGTGCAGTGTGTGCGCAGTGTGCTGTGAGTGTGTGAGTGTGTGCAGTGTGCTGTGAGTGTATGTAGTGTGCTGTGAGTGTATGCAGTGTGCTGTGAGTGTGTGCTGTATGCTGTGAGTGTGCAGTGTGCAGTGAGTATGTGCAGTGTGCTCTGAGTGTGTGCTGTGAGTGTGTGCAGTGTGCTGTGAGTGTGTGCAGTGTGCTGTGAATGTATGCAGTGTGCTGTGAGTGTGTGCAGTGTGCTGTGATTGTATGCAGTGTGCTGTGAATGTATGTAGTGTGCAGTGAGTGTGTGCAGTGTGCTGTGAGTGTATGCAGTGTGCAGTGAGTGTGTGCAGTGTGCTGTGAGTGTATGCAGTGTGCTGTGAATGTATGTAGTGTGCAGTGAGTGTGTGCAGTGTGCTGTGAGTGTATGCAGTGTGCAGTGAGTGTGTGCAATGTGCTGTGAGTGTACGCAGTGTGCTGTGAATGTATGCAGTGTGCTGTGAGTGTGCTATGAGTGTATGCAGTGTGTTGAGCAGTGTGCTATGTGTGTTGTCAGTGTGTGTACAGTGTGCTGTGAGTGTGTGTGTGCTGTGAGTGTGTGCAGTGTGCTGCGAGTGTATGCAGTGTGCTGTGAGTGCATGCAGTATGCTGTGAGTGTGTGCTTAGTGTGTGCAGTGTGCTGTGTGTGCAGTGTGCTGTGAGTGTATGCAGTGTGCTGTGAATGTATGCAGTGGACTGCGAGTGTGCTATCAGTGTATGTAGTGTGCTGTGCAGTGTGCTGTGTGTCAGTCAGTGTGTGTGTGTGTGTGCAGTGTGCTGTGAGTGTGTGTGTGTGCAGTGTGCTGTGGGTGTGTGCAGTGTGCTGTGAGTGTATGCAGTGTGCTGTGAGTGTATGCAGTGTGCTTTGAGTGTATGCTGTATGCTGAGAGTGTGCAGTGTGCAGTGAGTATGTGCAGTGTGCTGTGAGTGTGTGCTGTGAGTGTGTGCAGTGTGCTGTGAATGTATGCAGTGTGCTGTGAGTGTGTGCAGTGTGCTGTGATTGTATGCAGTGTGCTGTGAATGTATGTAGTGTGCAGTGAGTGTGTGCAGTGTGTGTGCAAAAAAAAAAAACTTTAAAACAATTTTTTTTTTTTTTCATTTGGGGTCCACGCCCAAATCGCGTTATAAGCGGATCCGCTATAACGGGGTTGATCTGTACTACTAGTGGCCATTCCTGAACATTCTAAAACAATGGGAAACACATTATTTATATGATTTATATAATTATTGCAAGTTTGGAAACTTAGGGGCCTAGCTTAACTGACTCACCAAGCTTTTTCAGCACTTCCCATACGATTTGGCAAGTTTGCTATCCAGAAAGCTCAGATGACCTGCCAAACTGGTACGGGAAGTGCATCTCCCCGAGCGGTCTCGCTCCTGCTCAAATACATCAAGCGGGAGCTCCAAAAGGGCACCAACTCGCATTTTTTCAGAAATCACCCAATTCTAGTAGTGTCGATGAGAACATCGGCTCTCAGTTAGCAGGCCACTCGCAAATTTCATCTCGCCACCCCAAGGGTGGTGAGATGGTATTTGCGGTAGGAATAAAAATGTATTTTTATTGCATCAGATTGAAGCCGGGAGTCTCCAGAGCTGAAATGCTCCGCAGACCCCCTGCTTCCCTCCAATGCAATACAATTACATTTACAGGCAGCTTCATTACATTAGCAGCTAACCACTAAGGCAATGAAGGGGTTAAATAATAGTGCCCGGTATATTGTGGGTAGCGGAGATGGGTTAAGGTGGTATTTGGCCTGCGGTGGGTGTTTAGGCCTTGCGGGAGGGTTGCGGGAGAAGTTAACCCCTTCATTACATTAGCTATTACAACCGCTAAGGTAATGAAGGAGTTAACCCCTTCTGCTACCCACCCGGTAAGCATAAAAACTCACCAAAAAAACACCTTCATCCACCCCCGCTACCTGCAATACTAGCCAATATACCCATTGATTGCCAGTGGTTATCTATGCCCTCAATATGAGCAAAGATAACCCCAATAGCAATGAATAGGCACTCACCCTCTCTACCCCCAACTAACCCCACTCTCCCCCAACACATAACGTACAGTAATGGGCAAAATAGCTATTATCCAGGTCTGGATAATAGCTCATTTGCCCATTAACAATAAAACATTATCCAGCCAACATAAAGTAAATACGTTCTACTTACTCCTGCCAGGATGAAGGACATCCTCATCACCGTCCTCTGCGTCCTTGTACTCCGTGGGAAGCAACATTACAATTAAAAAACAAACTAATGGCCACTAACCCCTTAATCACCTTGTAAGTTAGTAAACACTATAGTAATTAAGGGGTTAATCCCCCTACCTTTCTATGCACCCAGTTTACCTACAACCCTCCCTGGGGCAACTACCCCCATCCCGCCACCCCTGCTACCCATTGATTGGCACAGTGTTAAACCATGGCCATATTTTAGCCATGGTTTGCCACTATTAGCAATGAATGGGCAATCTACCAATTAAAAACAAGCACTGAATAAAATGAATTACATTGCAATACAGGAAAAAGCTAATAAACCAATTGATTTGCACAGTGGTACACTGGTACTGTAAGTAAAACATTGATTTTATGTTATTTAATGACATTTTTGGGCTATAGATAAGCACAGTGACAAGCAATGCCTTTTTTTCAGCAAATGCTTGTTTTTATTTAATTGTTATGTATTGTATTTTGTGTTATGTTTTTTTTAGGCTACCTATTCACTGTCAGTGTCATAATCAGGGCCTAAGTATTACAAATGGCTTTTTTGTTGAAAAATTGGTGAATGTCAATCTCAATCTCAATTGTGCTTGTGTGTCCCTATGTACTAATTTCACATTCTCCATATGCACCAGCTGTGTCAAAAATAATTTCTTCCCTTTGTTAAAATGGACTGCTCTTTACAGATATAAATGGTACTGGTATGTACTACAAAATAATATTTCTGTGTGCACCAAAATCTATTAAAAGTGTGTGAAAATCATAGGCCAAGTTCTAATTGGCAAAAACCCTGAAAAGACCCTTAATAAAGTTGCACAGAACTTGTTTAAGCTATGCAATGACCCAAAAATGTATTTGATGCAGCACAGGTAATTTTTTATATAGGAGAACAAAATGTATTTTTATTGCGCGTTAATTGGCGCAATAATGTCTGACACATCTGTAATATGGAAAATCTACCAAAAACGTTGGCACCTTGATTCCTCGATTCATTCTTTGGGGCTGCTACTGTATATACCTGAAAGACTTACTAAATGGAAATTGTCTACATTGAGTATGTTTAAAAAGCTGATACAGTAATTGTTATTGTCTATTATTGATTTGTTGAATTCTCGGGAAATAAATGCAATTTTTAACCACAGCCAACATTTGAGCTACCTATACACTTTACATTTTGTACTAAACAATTGAGAATCTACAGTATTTATATTTTCTCACCACATTTCTGCTGCTTTTAAACTAGTAATCTTTTGGACATGTAGGTTAATATTGGTAACATTTGGAAACAAACTAAAAGATTGCAATTAATCTGTGTAAATGGTTAGGGAAATAGATTGTTAGCTTTTGGAATTGCTTGGCATGCAAGGGATTAAATCAGTGGTGGACAACATGATATACACCAAATGCAACAGGTGTGATCCTCCAGCCCCTAAAAGGGTCAAACAGAATCTATTGCCAAATAACTACTCCCTATAACTTCTCCTAATACCCCATATATCTGCTCTATACAATTCCTATTGCCCCATATAACCGCTCCGTAAAACATCTCTCTGTCTCTCTCTGTGCTGATTTCTTTCCCCTATCTCTCTGTGATGATTTCTCCCCACCTCTCTCTTTGTGCTGGCCTCTTTCCCCTCTCTCCCTATGCTGATTTCTCTCCTCTCCATGTACTGATCTTCCTCCACTGTAAGTGCTGATCTATCTCCCCCCTCGCTCTCCTTGTTCTGATCTTGCTGCCCTCATAGCTCTCTGTGGTGATCTTTCCCCCTCTCTCTCTCTGTGCTGTTCTCTTTCCCCTTATCTGTGTGTGTTGATCTCTCTCACTGCCCCATCTCTCACTCTCCATCTGCCCCACCTCACCATTCTCACTGTCCAGATTGGTGGACGTACCATGTGTCTGTCAAATGGGATATCACAGAGGGACTGCTTTTCACTGCTCACTCTGTGAGGCTCTTCCAGACTGGTGGTTGCATGGTAGGATTAACGCAGCGGGAGTCTCATTCAAAAGCAGGGGTCCTTCAGAGAAATTCCCTCCGCGCTGGGCCATGATTGTGCTTGGCCGTAATCATGGCAAAACTTGGGCTGTGGTCAACCCACTCCAAGTGACTCACAGGGTGAGCTTGTATTGTGCCACATTGGTAAAATAAGGGTGCTGCTGAGCTTGGACCAGCCCAGTTAGTTGTGGTTTTTGTTGCTGTTACCGTTGTAGTTAAACAAAAAGAACGATTCCTGCGTTCCTAACAATTAGGCTAAAATAAAATAATAATCTCATGAAAAAGGGTTATTTTGTTAAACCCTTTGGCCAAAGCATTTATAAGCCTGCGTGCCACGACAAGGCATAACCATATGCAGGTACCTACACTGAATATATGTAATAATTGTCCCATGAACTGGTGAAAAAATGTGTGGAAGCACTGAAGGGGTTAAATAAAGCAGAAGCTTATGTGAGTAGTGCAATTACAATCTGCCCAAAGCCCCTTCAGGGCTTTCACACATTTTTTCACCAGTCCATGGGACAATTATTACATATATTTAGTGTAGGTACCTGCATACGTTTATGCCTTGTCGTGGCATTAACAAAATAACCATCAGAGCGTAATAGATTGGCCAATAGGAAATCAAAGAATTTTCCATCACCCAATCACAGTGAAGAGAAGTATATTTATAGAAATCTGTAAGGCGCTGTAGATATGACTCCTGAGGAAGCTTTTTACAAGCGAAATACGTAGAGTCGAGTTTGAGTAGGCTACGCGAGCTCCCGTGACTGTCTTTACTCGCTGCTCTGAAAGTGGGATTATCTGTATCCGGAAGTGATGAGGACGACCACAAGAAGTGACGTGACGCAGCGCAGCAGTCGCAGAGGAATCGTGCCACCTTTAATTTTTATGTGTTCATGCCACATTGTATAAATGAGGCAAAGAGAAAAAGGTGGAGCACAGGTTTGAGAGATGATAGGAAAATATACATTCAATGTGAATAAAATATTCCTGAATTGGTAGGAGCAGGGGTGGTGATGTGTATAATCAGTGGTTGACAAATCACCAAAAAATCTACTCGCCACACAAAAAAATCTACTCGCCACCTAGTACCAAACGTGTGCTGCTTGGGCCAATATTTACTCGCCCGGGGGTTAAATCCACTCGCCCGGGGCGAGCAAATGTATAGGTTTGTCGAACACTGTGTATAATATTATAAACACTTACACGGCCTTGTGTAAATGCTGTCACGTAGGGGTCTTTTTCTTCTCCTCCTTCTTCCTTCTTTTTCTTCCTTCTTTTTTCTTCTTTCTAAAGTGGTTTTTCTGCTTTCATCTGGATAGACGCCTCTTCGGTCTCTCGATGAGGTTCAATTATGGTGTCACCCTCGGAGCAAGAAATAGACACAGATTAAGGGACAAATACTGGTACAAAACAAACCCAATTCAGGTGGTGGGAAAAAGGTAAATGCAGAAAATACTGCAAAACACTCACACGGGCGAGTGTGAGTGCACTCCTGGAGGGGGTATCTTGATCCTCCTCACTGGTGAAAATTTATATACAGAGCTCTACTCCTCCAAATAATAAACCATTGGTGGGGGAAGGGAACTTGGCAGAGGAAAGGTTACTCTCGGTTCTGAAGCCAGGGGAGGAAATAACGGATTTTCCTTCACCATCTTTGCCATATTAGGCCACCAAAAAGTACGCTTGATAAGATCCAAAGTTCTTTGGAAGCCGGGATGGCCGGCTGAACGGACAGAGTGGCCCCATTCCAGTATCTTTTGATGAAACCTGGGTGCGGCATAAAGAGTTCCTTCCGGTACCTCTAGACCACTCGGAATTTGTGTTTGAGCTTCAACGATCTTTTCGAGAATGTCAAATGAGTTGGCGAAAATTATAAACTTAGAGGGTACGATAGTTTCAGGGGTTTCTTCGGATCTTTCCTCAGGAGAAAATTGTCGGGACAAGGCATCAGCTTTTGTGTTCTTAGAACCGGGAATATAAGACAGAGTATAATTAAATCTTGAAAAAAATAGTGCCCAACGGGTTTGACGAGACCCCAGACAACATGCATTTTCGAGATAAAGAAGATTTTTATGATCGGTCAATATAGAAATAGGTTCGCGGGAGCCTTCCAGGAGATGTCGCCATTCCTGTAAGGCCATCTTGATAGCCAAGAGCTCTCTATTGCCAACATCATAGTTCTTTTCAGCAGGCAAAAATTTCTTTGAAAAAAAACAGCATGGATGAAGCTTATCTTGAGGGAAGAATCTCTGGGACAGGATGGCGCCTGCACCACAATCAGACGCATCAGCTTCTAAAGTAAAAGGAAGACTAACATCGGGATGTTGCAGAATGGGTGCCGAGATGAAAGCTTGTTTCAGGGTTTCGAAGGACGAGATGGCCTGCGGAGGCCATACAGATGGGTCAGCTCTCTTATTGGTAAGGGCAGTAATGGGAGCCACAGTGGTAGAAAATTTTCGGATGAATTTCCTATAGTAATTGGAGAAGCCCAAAAAACGCTGGATGGCTTTGGGAGAGTTGGGCTGAGGCCAATCCAAAACAGCCTTAAGTTTTTCAGGGTCCATTGAAAATCCTTTATCTGAAATTATATAGCCTAAGAAGGTAGTAGAGGTTTGATGAAAAAGACATATCTCAAGCTTAGCGTAGAGATTATTGACACGAAGGCGAGCGAGAACGAGCCTGGTATGCTGGACATGATCTTGAAGAATTTTAGAAAAAATTAGGATATCGTCCAGATAGACGATTACGAAAGAGTAGAGAACATCACGGAAGACATAATTCATAAAATCCTGAAAAACAGCAGGAGCATTGCATAAGCCGAAGGGCATTACAAGATACTCGTAGTGGCCGCTTCTGGTATTGAAGGCAGTTGTCCATTCATCGCCTTCTAGGATGCGAACAAGATTGTACGCTCTTCGGAGGTCTAGCTTGGAAATTTTTTTTTTGCCCCCTGAAGCCTATCAAAAAGTTCGGAGATCAGCGGAAGGGAGTATCGATTCTTGACTGTGATGAGATTGAGCCCTCGGTAATCAATGCATGGTCTCAAGGATCCATATTTCTTTTTGACAAAAAAGAAACCGGCACCAGCGGGGGAATTACGAAGAATTACGAATTAATCCTTTTTCAAGGTTTTCTTTGATGTTTGCTGCCATGGCTTCAGTTTCAGGGAGAGACAAGGGGTAGGACTTACATTTCGGAAGAACAGCGCCAGGAACAAGATCAATGGGGCAATCATAAGGTCTGTGAGGAGGTAGAATCTCCGATTGTGTCTTGCTAAACACGTCGATGAAATCCGCATATGCTTCAGGAAGAGCGGAATAATAGCCGGGGGTGTTTCCACTCCCGCGAGGACTGTGGTAGGAGAAATGACCGGCAATGGTGAGGCGTCTGACTCTGGCTCCCACTGAATTGTCTTGCCATCCTCCAATCAATGCATGGATTGTGCTGCTGTAGCCAGGGTAATCCTAGGATAACTGGGACGGCAGGAGAGTGCATCACATCAAAGGATATGATTTCAGTATGAGTACCGGCAGAAAGGGTGAGAGGAAGAGTCTCTAACGTAATGAAGGCAGGTTGCAAAGGACGACCATCAATAGCCTCGAGACCAATCGGCGATTTCTTAGCGATGAGCGGAATTTTGTTATGAGTAGCATAATCTTGATCCACAAAGTTACCACCGGATCCTGAATCAAGAAAAGCGGTGGTGGTTACGAGAAAATTCGAACCTTCAAGCGAGACTGGAAGCATAATTCTCTTAGGGAGTTCCTCTTCAGAGATAGGGTGAGAAGATATAGACTCCAAAATTAGTCCCTCTTGCCCCATTGGTCGTGTTTGTTCTTTGGGCCTTAAAGGACAAAAACGTACCGTTTGCTCAGGAAATCCACAGTAGTAGCAAAGGCCCTCATTCCAGCGACGAGCCCTTTCGGCAGTCCGGTCAGGGGTTCTATCGGCAGTCCTGTCGGTATTACGGAACTCTTGGCTGGCAATCTGCATGGGTTTCACAGCGTCTAGAACAGGGCGAATAGCTGGGAAGGACCTGGGAAGAATAGGGTCGAAGAGAAAATTCTGGGACGCTGGCGTTCATGACGGCGCTGTTGAAGGCGCTGATCCACTCGTATACATTGTGCGATCAATTCCTCCAATCCCTGGGCCTGTGCTGAACTGCAAGTTCATCCTTTACAGAATCGGCCAAACCTTGCCAAAACACAGCAATAAGGGCTTCTTGGTTCCAATGCGTCTCCGCCGCGACAGTCCGGAATTCCAAAGCGTATTTGGCTACGGACCTACGACCTTGAGACAATTGAACAAGAGAGGCAGCGGCAGTATCTCTGTGGGCGGGAATATCGAATACCTGCTGGAATTCTTGGCGGAAGAGATGGTAATCCTGGGTGGTTTCCGCACGCAACTCCCAGATGGGAGAGGCCATGCCAAGGCGTCCCCTATTAAAAGAGAGTAAACATAGGCTACCTTGGTGCGTCCGGTGGGGAACAGGCTGGGAGAAATCTCAAACTGTATTTCATATTGGTTCAAAAACCCTCGACAGACTAGAGGGTCACCCGCATATGCTTTAGGTGTAGGAATCCTGAGTTCTGATGGCCGGTCGCCACCCTGCACGGTTTGGCCAGTGGCGGAATACGCTGTAGTGAAAGCTGGGAAAGCTGTTGTACCAGGCTTGTGATCTGAGTTCCCAAAGTATCAATGCAAAGCGCAAGTCCCCTGATTATTTGGCCCACCTCAGTCAGGTCTGTTTCTGTTGGGCTCTGCATAATGTCACGCTGTGCAGCCCGCAGACCAGGCCAGTCCCCTGTACTGAGGTAGGATGTTGAATATACACACCGACAGCAGAGGAAGCGGGTCCGGGATGTGATTGTAGCGTGGCCAGGCCTGGATTAAGATTTAGAATAGTCGTTGTACTTGCCAAGTTCAGGAGGATAGAGAGTTCCGTAGTCAAACCCGTTTCCGTGTCCAAGGGTCTGAGAGGTAAGAATTGTGATGGGTAAGCCGAAGTCAGGAGCCAGAGAGGTAAGTCAGACAAGCCGGCTCAAATCTGTAGGGGTAAAGACAAACAGGAGCACGACACCGTTTCCAGGCTACACAGGAAGCAAGGAGCTATGCAGAGCAAGGTGGAAGTGACAGAGCAGGGTATTTAAAGCGGTATCCCCAATCCGGACGGGGGCATGACGAGGAGCAGCTCCTGAGAGGCTGGGAGTAACAGGGCTCAGCTGAGGGTGCAGGAGGCATGGCAAGAACTCCCGGGCTGAGTGGGGGGTGGAAGCAGGCATGGCGTGCATGTTACAAGTGCCAGGGATAGATGCACGATCTGTAACGCCGGTGCAAGAATCCAAGATGGCGGCCGTGGCGTGAGTATTAGGAAGTACTGCGTGACGGCAGGGGTAGCGATGAGGGGCAGAGGCAGCAGCAGCTGTTGTACTGGTAGTGGGTAAGGAGGGGTCACTTTGCAGGGGACTTGGCCCTCGATTCCTTACACTAACAAGTCAGAAGGGGCAAAAAACAGTACATTTTGTTCCTCTACTCTTGGTCTCAGTTCCCATTGAGATAATTGGGTAGACTTGGTAGGTCCTCTAGAACCCTCTGCAAAGGGACACTGGTTAATTCTGGTGATAGTTGACTATGCAACAAGGTACCCTGAAGCATTTCCACTGAGTACTGCAAACGCTAAGCAGGTGGCCAACAAGATGATGCAGTGGTTCTCACGGGTTGGACTTCCCCAGGTTATGTTGACAGACCAAGGGACCCATTTTATGGCTAAACTGATACAGGATGTCTTAAAATTACTAGAGGTAAACTCAGTTCGGACATCGGTCAACCATTCACAGACTGACGGATTGGTGGAAAGGTTTAATCGAACTCTAAAGAGTATGTTATGGAAGTTTGTAGATACTGAAAAGAGAGCTTGGGATGAACTTCTCCCCCTTATGCTGTTTGAAGTGAGGGAAGTTCCCCAGGCCTCCACATGTTTTACTATATTTGAGCTATTACATGGCCGCCCGCCCTGGGGTATCCTAGACCTCCTAAAAGAATCATGCAAGGACCAGCGGTCCCCTTAAAAGAATGGCATTCAATTCTGTGTTAGACCTTAGGAATCTCCTTGACATGGTTGGCCATTTTGCAGGGGAGAATCTTAGATCGGCCCAAGACAGTCAGGAGAGACATTATAATCAAAATGCTCGCATGTGGGTGTTTCAACCAGGGTACCAGGTCATGTTACTATTACCTAGTTGTGAGAGCAAACTCCTAGCAAAATGGCATGGCCCAATTGATGTACTCTGCCGCATGGATGACGTGACCTACAAAATCTCTCAACCAGGGTCCAGGAAGGGTAAACAAATTTAACATGTAAACTTACTGAAACCCTGGAAGGTGCAGAGATCTCTGTTCATCCACCCAGCGGAAGAGGAAATGGATCTGGGTCCTCAGCCCCCACAGAGGAACACCTGTGGGGGCAATCAAATTCCTATGTGAACCCAGTTAACTTCTGAACAGAAAGGGGACTTGTAAGAGGTATTTAACCAATTCAGAGAGGTTTTTTCTGAGCTACCAGGTCAGACAAATTTAGTTTAGCATGTGATAGAAACAGAACCTAGTGTAAAAGTACGTTCTCATCCTTGCAGGTTGCCTGAAAGCCGTAAGGCTCTGGTGGAGAAGAAGGTATAAGAAATGCTAAACTTGTGCGTGATTGACGAATCATGTAGTGAAGGGTGTAGTCCAATAGTCATTGAACCCTAAAACAAATGGGAAAGTAAGGTTTTATGTCGACCTCCGTTAGATAAATGTGGTTTCCAAGTTTGATGAGTACCCGATGCCAAGGGTGGACGAATTGATTGATGCCCTTGGTGCAGCGGAGTATATATTCACGCTTGATCTCACAAAAGGATACTGGTAAATACCTTTAGAGGAGGAGTCCAAGTCCAAAACAGCCTTTGCCACTCCAATTGGTTTATACCAGTTTGTGACAATGCCATTTGGTCTGCAAGGTGCCCCAGCCACTTTAAAGAGACTTATGGATAAGGTGCTCAGATCTCATAAAAATGATGCTGCAGCATACTTGGATGACATATTCATATACAGTAAACACTGGCGAGCCCATATAAACAGGCGAAAAGCGGTACTCAGTTCTCTAAGGGAGGCAGGGCTCACTGCAACCCTAAGCAATGTGCTTTAGGTAAGTCTGAAACAAAATACTTGGGTTATGCAGTTGGAGGTGGAAAAATAAGGCCAATGACAAGTAAGGTAGCAGCCCTGAAAGAAGTTCCAACACCCAGAACAAAAATGCAGGTGCACTCTCTGTTGAGCTTATTAGGGTACTATCGGCGATTCATCCCTAATTATTCGAAAATTACGGCACAGGTAACAGACCTCACAAACAAAATGTGCCCCAACACAGGTGATATGGTGTAGAGAATGCCAGAGAGACTTCTAGGAGGTAAAAAGCTGTCTATCAGAGGGACCTGTTCTTAGAAGCCCAGATTTTAATAGGCCTTCTGTTGTACAGACAGATCATCAGAGATAGGACTGTGGGCTTTTCTATCACAACAGCTTGAGGGGGGAGACACCCAATCCTTTTCCTGAGTAGGAAATTGTTCCCAATGGAAAATAATTACTGCATGATTGAGAAGGAGTGCCTCGCAGTAAAATGGGCAATTGAAGCCTTGAGGCATTACCTGGCGGGAGTCCTTTTTACTTTGGTGACAGATCACGCTCCACTGAAGTAGTTACATTCAATGACAGACTCCAAAGCTAGACTGGCCAGGTGGTATATGGCTCTCCAACCCCAATCTATTTGAGATTTAGCACAGACCTGGGAAGTTAAATGCAAATGCTGACTTCTCAAGAGAAAGGTGGATGGTCGGGCTTCAGACGTGTCTGGCCTTAGCCACACACACAGGGGAGGAATGTGACAGGGTGAATTCAGTATATCTGGGAGACCTATGTATAGGTCTGCGGTCTAGCAGTGACTGGTTTAATTACAGCTTTGAAAAGGCTGGGTTAATTAACCATGTCCCAGCTACCTCGTTAATGGGCTTGAAGAACACAGACGCTAGATTTGTTCATTGTTCTTCGTTCTGATCGTAGAAAGACATGCTAAAACTCTGAAGGGAGAAAGCCTGATATAAGGTCTGTGTATCTTGGAACTTTTGCTCTGCTTTAACATGGACTTGAGAATCCCTTGCTGGGAAAAGGTAGAAGCCCTTATCAGGACTTATGTTTTTTTTAACCCTTTCTATGCAGAAGAAAAGCTCTGTTATTTTGTTCCATGTTTTTTGCTGGCTGAAATAAAAAGCCTATACTCAGAACACCAACGTGTCGTTGCCTTGTCCCTGCAACAAGGATTAATATATTGCCATACTCATCAAGTATGAAGATGGTATATACAGAATCATTACTTTTAATATAAACCTCAAATAATTCACTACTGCTGCGGCCTCTTTTATTCTAAAACACCACCGCTTTTTTCCTGGCTTTTTTCTCGAATGTGACGCACTTCACCGGGCGCATGCCGCATTCATGTTGCGTTCTCAGCTGCGGGTCATGTGCGGTTGACGCGCGGGTTAATGCGTTTATTGAGAATGGTTCGGATTTAATAGGTTGAAATTCTTCGCGTGTCCGCCAGATGGCAGATATTCATGAATTGTAATGTGCATGCGCTTCAGTAATTTGTCGACTTGCAGGTGTTTCGTTTGAAAAAGATACCACAGTGTGCTATTGTAAATTGGCCTTGAGACTGATGGAAGAGGTTGCAATAATGTATGGATTTAGGCTTTTCATATTAAAGAAAGACAAAGACCAATTTCTGTTATTCTCCAGAGACCCGCCGCCATGAGTGTTCAAGTGCAGCCCGTTTTCCAACAGAAGTTACGCGAATTTGATATGGGCCGCGATTAATGCAACAGATGATAAGATGGCAACAGTTGTTCAAATTTATCAGTATTTTATCGAAAACTATGACTTTTACAAATTTTCACCAGCTCCTCATGTGTGGAAGCATGCAATAAGGAAAAGGTTATGTAGCGATCCATGTTTTTATCGTGTTGAGCCACAATTTATTGGAGGGTATTGGTGTGTATCACCGGCTTTTTCCTGTATCTATGATCATGCAGACGGCAAAAGGCAAAAGGTCGTGTTAAAACCAACTAAGAAACGACAGTCGCTGCCAAGCAATGCGCCAGCACCAGCACCGGCTTCCAATAACGTCCCACCGTCAGTGGCAACACTTGCTGTCTGTCCAGCAAGCCGGATGTCGCGTGCTGTTTCGATCAAGCTTGCATGTACCTAAGAGATTTCCAGCCTCATCAGCTGACTGATGTAGTAGTCCCGCTACCAACTATCAACGTGTATGATCAAGAACACTGGACTGGCAGTGGCCCGGCGCCGGCACCAGCTGAATGGGAAATTCTATGGTGAGTAATGTTGCCGTATTATTTTCTGTGTTTTTTTTATTTTGACAATACAGTATCAATATCGGTGCGATTCAAAAGTCAAGTGATTCTCCTGTAAGCAATATCATTGGCTGAGCGGCTTCTACAGTACTGCAGATACTGAACAATTGGTGGAACGCTAGGCGCATGCGCATTGGAGCCTTCTTGAAACGCATATGCGTGTCATCGCATCGACGGTAGGCGCGTGCGCATGTGAACAGGAGACGCCCCCCGAGAAAATTATTAGTGGGACTGGCTGGGTTCTTCTTTAGGGGACTTACCATTACAGTAAAACTTTTCTTTTTGTTTTTCCTCAGAAAAGAAAACGGCTAATGGAGGGATTTCGATGCCTGCACATTGCTGAATCGGATTGAAAAACCCACGTACCGGAGTCTACAGTTTAGTGGCCGTTGTTATTGATTAGGATAGAATACTGTACCTGAAACAGTATGCTGATGTTTTCCGACCGTACAGTATACAATACTTTTTTATATACATTATACTGTGTAATAACCGAAAAAATAAAAATTATGCATTTATTCTACATGTATTACAGTACATACAGTATGTGTCTTCTATACAGTGCCAGTACACACACTACAGTACAGTATGTGTCTTCTATTTTTTTTAATACTCTTGTACTGTGCATGCCTACAGTATACAGTACAGTATGCCTGGACAGTAGTGTACATTCTAGAAACACTGTATTTTGTTACAGTATCAAAGGAGCCAATGGAACAATTTAAAACAAATCAATATGTTCTTTTATTGGTGGAGTAAGTACAAAAATATTTTTTTACAAATATTGTACAATGTAAAAACATTTTAAGTGCACAGCAATTCAAAACATCAATAGGTGTATGGGTTACTGCTACAGTAGTGAAAACATTTATGTATAGAAAGTAAAAACATTTACAGTCAGTCAGTATGGTTTACAGTCACATGTTATAAAAACAAATTCTTTATTCATAAAATATACAAAACGCAACATCTCCTTTATTAAAGAACGGCAAGTCAAAACATATACAGTGGGATGGTGTGCAAAACTGTCTGCACCACTACAGTCCTCGAGGGCAGCAAACAGGCCCGGTTTTCAGGGTAACCTTTGAAAACCGTGCCTGTTTGCGGGCCTCAGGGACTGGAATTGTGCAGGTCTTGTGTACAGTAAATACAAACATTTTTTTTTAATAATACAAGTTAAAACACACAACATCTCCTTTATTTAAATACAGCAGGTCAAAACATGTACAGTACCGTACAGTACAGTTCAGCACAACAGTATGGTCTTACCTGTGATTAAAAAAAAATCTTTATTCATAAAATACAGTATACAAAACTCCACATCTCCTTTATTAAAGAAACATACAGTAGAGGCAACGTTTATTCTAACATTTGCCGTAAACTAGCCGGGTTACATTCTGGGTATGTGCTGGGTATGTGCTGGGTATGTTCTGGGCTAGTTTGAGGCACGTTTAAGGCATTTCTGCATTGACTAACGACCCATAGGATTAACACAGCAGGGATCCCTGGCAGTCCAATTCAGTTTGAATGGGACTGCCAGGGACCCCCCGCTGTTAATCTGATAGGCCATTAATCAATGCAGAAATGCTGGGGCTAGTTTAAGGAAAGTTTAAGGCATGTATTCAGAATGTACCTGGGTGTACCTGGGTCTTTTGGGGAATTGCCACTGGTTTTTGTTAGAATAATCGCTGCCTCTACTGTATACAGTGGGATGGTGTGCAAAACAGTCAGTCAGGCCTGCACCACTACAGTCCTCGAGGGCAGCAAACAGGCCCGGTTTTCAGGACAACCTTGAAAACCGGGTCTGTTTGCGGCCCTCGGGGACTGGAATTGTGCAGGTCCTGTGTGTGTGTACAGCAAGTTAAAACATTTCTGTATAAATACAAGTTAAAACACACAACAACATCTCCTTTATTTAAGTACAGCAGGTCAAAACATGTACAGTACAGTTCAGCACAACAGTATGGTCTTACCTGTGATTAAAAAAAAATCTTTATTCGTAAAATATACAAAACGGAACATCTCCTTTACACAAGAACAGCAAGTCAAAACATTTGCAGTGGGATGGTGTGCAGAACAGTCAGTCAGGCCTGCACCACTACAGTCCTCGAGGGCAGCAAACAGGCCCAGTTTTCAGGACAACTTTGAAAACCGTGCCTGTTTGCGGCCCTCCGGGACTGGAACAAAACATTTACCAAACATTTTCAACAGTTGAACACTCAGTCAAATGCGCACCCCACCTGATTGTCCTTCCATGGCCGATGCCTTGCATGGCGCAAAACGCCATTAATGCAGTCTCAAACGCCTTTCATTACAGGATCTGTAATTGAATAAAAGCGCCGCAATTCCTCCAGAATGGTCTTTCTTAAATTGTCTGTAAGCACCTTTTTGAGGCGTAGTTTTCCTTCGTAGTTCACTCTGAAGGCCCAGTTGCAGTACATCGAGTAGGGTACATGGTGCTTAAAAATGTACAAGGCATACTTGTGGGTTGCACCAGCACTCATCACCCTATACTTCTCCCTGAGCGCCGGTGGCAGATCGCGCAGGGTGATGTTGGGCACCGTATCGATGCGAGCGAATGTAGGTCTCTGGGAGTGGATGTGCTTGAGGCGACGGGCAAGGGTAAGTTGTCTGGGAGGAAGCTTTCCTCCTGTCTTGGTCGCCGTGTTGTCTCCTGGTGTGGTCTTGACGGGGTTGTCATGTCCTCCTCAACGGCATACATGTACACTATATCTTCTGGTTGAGGGGATGCGCTTGGTGATGGAAGGGTATCGATGCTCCCATTCATCACATCCATGCCACCCTCCTGCTCCGGCGTCGGGGACAGAGGGGCATGAACACCGAGCAAATGATGTATACCTGCTACACTGGCGACACACTTTATTCGAGCTTGGCTAGTCCCACGAATTCGGGTATACCCGGTTGTATTGAGGTTTGTGACTGTTTTCTGCCCGAGTGCATTGAGTTATTTTCCAAGCAGGGATTGAAGCATTTTATTCCCGCTGGCTGCAATACTGCACAGTATATATATATATACTGCATTACAATTCATGAATTTATGCCATCTGGTAGACACGCGAAGCATTGCAGCCTATTAAATCCTAATCATTATCATTTAACAGATCAGCCGCCCATCAGCCAGGCATGAACCCAGGCTGGGAAGGCAAATGCAACGTGGCTTGTCAGAGGTGAGGAGTGGCGCATTCCAGGTATCTGCCAGGTACATACCGGGTATTTGCTCGAATAAAGTGTGTCGGTGCAGTATGTCAGCCTCTATCTTCTCCATCCGTAGATCCATCTGTTGATCCATATGTAGCATCCGTTGCTCCATATTTAGCATTGTCTCCAGAAGCAGATCTATCTTTGTCAGGATAATGGAATCCACGGGGATATCCACACTTATCCCATTCAGCATCCGATCTAACGAGCTGCTTCTTGTGCATGGCGTGTGGACATCTGGGTGGATGGGTGCAATGGAGGATGAGATGGGGGTTCCATGAAGAGAAGCGGCAGCGTCGTCGAAGAAGGGTGGAAGAGGTGACCTATGAATATCCGTTAGAGGAGAAGCGGCAGCGTCGTCGAAGAGGGATGGAGAAAGTGACCTCTGGATTTCCGGGCGAGAAGCAGAGTCATCTAAGCGCAAAGTAGAAAGTGACCCGTGGATTTCAGAGGCACCAGCGGCAGCGGCGTCAGACAGAACTGGAGAAGATGGCCTGTGGGTTTCCGGGAGGGCGGCGGCAGCGTCGAGGACGAGTAGTGGAGAAGATGGGCTGGAGATTTCCGGGCGGCGGCGGCAGAGTCGTCGAAGCGTATGGGAGGAAGTGATCTGCGGGTTCGATGGGTTGGCTGCCATTTGTTTTGAGTGGAGTAAACATCACCGTATTTCTTCTTAACATAATAAGGCTGACGTCTATTAAAACGATTAGCCTTTGGGGTCAGCAGAAGGTTTTCTTTATTGGCCTTAGCCTGTCGCTTTTGCCTTGGCGTGGAAACGGCAACCGCCTTTCGCTTTTTCTGCTTGACAGGTACGGCAGAGGCGAGTGGGTTCCTGCGTCCGTAGAATCAGGGTTGATCCATAGAAGCAGATGGCACAATGCAGTATCTGGACAAGGGCAAGTTCAGATAAAGATCATCGAGTGGTGGGCTATGCAAAGTGTGTAACCTTTTATGCATGGCTACGAGGTACAGGTGTTGAAAGTGGGTGTACTCTAATGTGAGTCATTACCGTATAAATACACCAACCATTTTGTGGATTCACTGCACATTGAATACACATCGACTAAACATCGAACATACATTCTTGTGTTTGTATTTCTTTCTACTCGCAGTAATGCACGTTAAAAAGATTTCCAAGGAGCTCAGCATGCGAATTAAGGAGATGTACACGAGCGGACACCGAATTGCTGCTATCCAACGCTGGTTAGCTACTTCTGGCATCGTTGTGCCAGCAACCACCGTGAGCTATCATGCACACGGAAAAACCAGAGAATGCAAAAGGGCACCAAGGGTAACTAACGCGTAATTATATTTATAAAAATTAATTAAAAAAATTTTTATATAAAATATTTTTGTTATTTCTATAGATTTATATCACAACAGTCTATATATTTTGTATATTTATATTTCAACAGTATATATATTTTGTATATTTATATTTATACTACAACAGTATATATATTTGTATATTTATATTACAAAAGTAGATATATTATGTATATTTATATTTATACTACAACAGTATATATATTTGTATATTTATATTACAAAAGTAGATATATTTTGTATATTTATATTTACAGTATATTACAACAGTATATATATATTTTGTATATTTATATTACAACAGTATATATATTTTGTATATTTATATTTATATTACAACAGTATATATATATTTTGTATATTTATATTACAAAAGTAGATATATTTTGTATATTTATATTTATATTACAACAGTATATATATTTTTTATATTGCTGCATATTGATACTGTAGAATGTAATACTGTACTGTAATGCTGTGCTTGTGGCCTACTGCACTGTAACTTACCGGATTGTTTTCTTTACATTGTAGGGAGACAACGCTTCTCGTGGACAAAATAAGTGAGGAGAATGATGAGAGGAGTGCATTAAGGGTCAAATACACTCTGCAGGAAAATCACAATCTCACTGTTTCCGACACCAGCGTTAAGAAGATGAGACGCAGCATTGGATGGAAATATGGACGTGTAAGGTTAGTAATGGACAATACAGGAGGTAAAAGTGTTGTTTAGGAAACTGTACTTTACCGCTAAAATTATTTATTCCTTGTCATTACAGAGCGTACCCCATGATAATGGGTGTAAACAAAATAAAAAGAGTGGTCCAGGCCCAGGCATGGATCGACAGTGGGGAGACTTTCCAAGAATGCATCTTCATTGACGAATCTACTGTGTCGCTGGAGAGATTTGCATCCTTTGCATTCCACAAAAAAAGTCGCATATCTATGAAGCCACGGCCAAAACACCCCGTGAAGCTGCATGTGTGGGGTGCCATCTCTAGGCGTGGACCAGGATGCATTGTCATCTTTGAAGGTAAAATATATCAAATATAATGTAGCCTTATGCACTGTACTGTTCTAGTGTAGCCTTACTGTATGCACTGTACTGTACTAAGAGAATGGAAACAAATGAAAACAGCGCACAACGCCAAATAGTGAAGCAAATTCAACAATATATTATAGAATTAAAAAGGGGGTAATATATCTGCGTACATGAAAAAAGTTGGTAAAAGGCATGTAGTGTGTATCACACTGTTTACCACTCGGCAGCTGTTAACTGTAGAATCGGGTGCTTGCTTCCTTCTGCTGATGCAGCTCAGTTGATTCTGGGGCAGGACGTCAGTCTTTCACTCCCAAGGGGATTTCCCTTCATGCAGCCAGGTTCAGCAGCTGGTACTGGGGCTCGGTGAAATCGCTCCTGCTTCCTGGCCGATATGAAGCTGCTCCTGTACCTCGGCAGGTGTATCCTCTGCACAGAGGTTAAAACTCAGCTTGCTGGGGTGCCCTCAGCGTGCCGCGATGCCGCTCTGTCGCGGGACGCTGTGTAGTGACGTCACTGTCTACACAGCAGTGGTGGATTCAATAGGGAAGTTTGAACAGTCTTACAAAGTCTCTCACAAGTGTCCAAAACAGCACACAGGATGAAATAAAAACAGGACAGGCCAATACATAGACAAAGGCCAATGTAGGCAGATATAAGGCAATAGAATGTTACATCCAACTAGTTTCGTAGAATTAACTACTTCTTCAGGGAATAATTAGGCCATTACCCAGAGGTCTTAAATACCTCACATAGATACCTTATTGGTCAACCAATTAGGGATAGACCAATCATCTATTACCCCCTTTTTAATTCTTTAATATATTGTTGAATTTGCTTCACTATTTGGCGTTGTGCGCTGTTTTCTTTTGTTTCCATTCTCTTAGTGTGTGTGGGGTGCTGAGCCACCCCTGCGTTTACAGCTGCAGACGCCATTATCCCCAACACGGTTATGTGGCACTTATTATTTAATGTATAATTATCTCACTGTGGGAGTTGTGGTTTAATTTTTTTTTTTACATTTTATCACTAAATTGATGGTATAGTCACTGCACTGTATATATTTATACATTGACACTTTATAGGTAGTTAGGTAGTAGCGCACAGTTTTGTTTTTTGTTTTTACTGTACTGTACTATTGTGCAGTTTTTTGAGCACTTTTCTTGTTATAGGAATCATGAATAAAGCTTTCTTCCAAGACAAAATTGTGCCTGAGATAGTGGAATACATCACACGCGAGTTCCCGGATGGTCACCGTTTCTACCAGGACAACGATCCGAAGCACACCGCGTCAACAGCGCATATCCTTGAGCGCGGTATCAACTGGGTGAGTAAGTGCGGTAACCGTGTCTCATTTTTTTCCCGCAGTTTTTATTATGTACTGTATCTCTTAAACTAATTGTCCTATTTTTCCAATGACAGATCGCCAGACTTCAATCCGATCGAAATGGTCTGGCATCAGCTGAAGGACCATATCCAGAAAGTGGTGAAACCCTCCAAAAAGGACGAGTTGGCTGAAAGGCATAATGAGTTTTTGGAACGATGTACTCACCGTGGAACGCTACAATAAATACATAGACCATATTGCGACTGTGTTGCCCATTGTGATCGCGCGTAATGGGCAAGCATCAGGAAAGTAGTATTGTACTGTAGTATTGTAAGTACAGGATGATATAGGTAAGTATGGCACAGTACATACAGTACATATATACAGTAGTTCCAGTATAGAGTAGTTTGACAGTACTAACTGCATACACAATGCCATAATGCCATAATACAGTATGCACCTACAGTAGAGTACAGTAACTGCTCAATTTTTTTCTTTCTAGAGAGAGCAGCACCAGCCATCTGGTCACATACTGTAGTATTTAACAGTTGTCAGAATATACAGTAGTTCCAGTATAGACTAGTTTGTCAGTACTAAATGCCTACTAACTGCTCAATTTTTTTCATTCCAGAGAAAGCAGCACCAGCCATCTACAGTAGTACTACACATCACACAATGCCATAATACAGTAAGCACATAACTGCACTAATTTTTTGTTTTCTTGTCGTTTCAGGAAAAAAGGATTGCCTGGGGGAGGTGGGGTGTTGTGTGCAGTCTAATCTGATTGTACAGTCAAATGTACAGTATATAGACAGCAGTAATGATGTACACAAAATCTCTCCTCTCTCAATGAACTACTGTACTGTACACAGAATGAGGAACAAGATAAAGACGGAAAAAATTATATTACTATATATATATATATATATATATATATATATATATATATATATATATATATATATTATACATTATATATTATTAAATAATATTCTTATAAATTTGCATTATTCATGTTTATCCTTGTTTTACAAATGTTTTCTAAATGTTTATCCAATTTTAATCTGCCAGAAGAACTTAATAAAGACTGCATTATGTATTATTATGATTATTTTTATATTTGTATCTTTTGGTTCCTGATAAAATAAAATAAATATTTATTTACATTCCTGCTAATCATAATCATTGACAACACCCCCCCCACACACACACACACACCTACAGTACACCAATGAATAAGAATGAATGACAAAACAACATGAATCAGTTAATGTTTTTTTTAACTCTCAATTCTCACAATGCTGTGCAAATCAGATTTACATTTCAAATTCGAGAAGGGATTTTCCAAAGCGTTACCGTAAACAAAGCCTCAAAGGGTTGGGGGGGTTGGGTGAGTCATGCGTTAGCTCCCATCTCAAAGAAGATTACAGTACATGCAGGAGCAGTGAGGTGATTGATGCTCGGCTAGGGACAGATTAAAAACACAATGACTAGCTTCAGAAAATTAATGACTCTGTGTAGGGTTGGGGGAGTTGGGTGAGTCATGCGCAGTAAGCAGCTTGCTCCCATCTCAAAGGGGATTACATTCAGAAAATTAATGGCTCTGTGGAGGTGTCTGTCGATAAGAGTTTGTGTGTGTGAGTGGGGGAGGGATGAAGGATTAGTTGTGCAGCAGTTCAAAGAAATTACATAGAGTAGAGTGCAGTAATTTCAAAAGGCTGTTCAACATAATAATTTGATCCCTACACCCCCAAATACAGTACATAAAAAGCACACAAATCAACCATGTACAGTCAAACGCACAGGGTCGCAGTCAAAGCTACAGCACAGATTGAATATCGTAATATCAAGATTGTTTTTGCAGGCTTGTGGATAAAATAACAGTTAAAAAATTATAATTACATTTTTTTGGGGGGCACTCAAGCAAGCAGTGGTGGGTGAAGTTACAGGCGCATGAGCAGTAATCAACTAGCTCCCATCCGAAAGAGGATTACACACAGGCGCATAGAGAGGTGATGCTCTGTGCAAATCAAATTCGAGAAGGGATTTTCCAAAGCGTTACCGTAAACAAAGCCTCAAAGGGTTGGGGGTTGGGTGAGTCATGTGCAGTAAGCAGCTAGCTCCCATCTCAAAGAAGATTACACGCAGGCGCAGTGAGGCTTTGTAGCTCGGCTATGGACGGATTAAGAACACAATGTCAAGATTCAGAAAATTAATGACTCTGTGGAGGGGGGGGGGGGGTTGGGTGAGTCATGCGCTATAACCAGCTAGCTCCCATCTAAAAGAGGATTACATGCAGGCGCAGTGAGGCTTTGTAGCACGGCTATGGACGGACTAAGAACACAATTTCAAGATTCAGAAAATGAATGACTCTGTGGAAATTCAAATCCTTGAGCTAGCCTTGTGTGTGTTTGTGGGGGAGGGGGCTACAGGGTACAGCTGCATGAAGTTCAAAGATAATGACATACTGTACTATAATTTCAGTACGTACAGTAAAAAGCACACAAATCAACCATGTGCAGTCAAACGAACAGGGTCACAGTCAAAAGCTACAGCACAGATTAAATATCGTAATACAGTATCAAGATGGTTTTTGCAGGCTTGTGGAGAAAATAAAAATTAAAAAAATTAGAATTTTTTTTTTTTTGTTTTATTTTTTTTTGGTCACTCACTCAAGCAAGCAAGCAAGCAGTGGTGGGCGAAGTTACAGGCGCATGCGTAGTAATCACCTGCTGTCAAGCAGGAATGTGATTGAAACCAGACACACGTTCAAAGGAATGGTGTGGGAGAGATGTACTGCATTGTAGAGAAGATAAGAAGTTGAAATACCCAGTTAATTATCAACAATTATCAACAATTTTCAAATGAGACATACTGTACAGTACAGCACTGCAAATGCATGTATACTTTAAATATGCAAATTTACAATTACTGCACGCGCACACACAGACTGTGTACTGACGTAGGTTGAACAGCAAAGGTATTAGACTTCCAAGACAACAGCTTGCAAACGCCCCCCTGAGTTTTTACACGGCATTGCAGTATTGCAGACAGCGAGAATAAAATGCTAATATCACGAGTGCTAAAATAACGCAGTTCACTCCGGGCAAAAAAAAACGTACCTAACCGGGATTATCTGAGAGAAGCGGATCTTGCCGATTTAGACTCAGGTCGGCCGCCACTGTATATTAGTAAATAAAAGAAACAGAATAATAAATGTTATTTTATATTCAAATTGTATCCCCCAGCTTAATTTCAAACAAAGGGCATTTTCATTAACAGATCATTATTCCAAGCTTGCACAGTTGTTCAATTGCTCAAATTCATGAACCTAGTTAATCAGCTAGTTTATCTTGATTAAAGGCTCTTAGCTTTGTTTTTCTATATTAAATGAATCACAAGAACAGTAGATATGAATTCATTATTTTATAACATATTTAGTACATGATATTAAAAAGTATATGCTCTATATAAAAAAAAACTAAGACATGCATTGTCAAAAGAATTTTTAAGTAAATTAAAAGAATCATTACTGATTTTCTCTTTTTCCCAGATACTGGACTTTTAACAAAGATAGACATGAAAAAATGTATTTTTGTCACTTTACAGAAGTGGAAAAGCACGTCATTGTCGTCTTTCTGCATTTAACATATGATTTGTTACCAAAAAAAGAGTGATGCAGCTTCTACTGTAGCTTTACAGCATGTAACCTTTAGAAACACATTGTCAGGAATCGGCGTTCTCCTCGCTTCCCACACAGAGCACTCCCTCTCCGCAGGGAGCCCCTGGACACACAAAACAATCCTGCCTTACCGGCCTCCACGGCTCCTCGCACCTGCCGCCGTCGCGGGATCACTCCCCTCGGCGATTCCTCTGCTCAGCGCCGGGCGCGCCCACGCCCTCCTGCACGCACACCTACACGCACGCCAGCCCCAGACGTTATGTGCATGCATTCCCAGCTTACAGAGCACACGCCTAACAGAGCACTTTTAACCACTGCTCCTGCAGTGAGGCGTCGCCCCCAAGCATCACACAGTTCCATGCAAATCAAGGATTACACTCAGTTGGGCTGTAACACCTCCCTCTTATCAGGGAGGACTCCTTGCAGTCCTCCAGGCCTGCCCCCTTTTCCCATTGGCCTGCCCAGCTTTATTATGCCTGTGCTTCCCATCACTCGTCGCTCGACAGAGTCTCTGTATGGAAGTACTTCTGGATTCTCTCAGTGTTTTCAAAGGTTCTGACGCGGCTTGTATGACTACCCCCTCTGGCTCTCGATTTCGGCACCCCTTGGACAACGCTCACTGTGGTAACCCCTTGAACACGGCTTGGACTATGACATATCTCCACTCTCCACTCCCTGACCTCGGCAAGGCATTCATCACTCTATCTCTACAACCGGTACTGGCAAGTATTGTCTACCTTACTACACCTGGCCTGGCAACGCTTCATACCACACTCCGGACACGCTCCCTTTGCTGCGGGTACGTGTATTACCACTTCCCCCTTCAGCTCAGGGGACGGGTCTAGTCTGCGGGCAGCACCGGCGTAACATTATGTCGAGCCCACAAGACGCAGACCAGACCGAACTACAGCAGCTTCTCTCTAATCTGCTTCAGCAAAACCAGGCCATGGCGGATCAAATTGTGGCACTTACACACCAGGTCGCAGTACTCTCAGACAGGGTACCGACCGCGACCCCGCCAGATGTAAGCCCCCACTCCGCAAGCGCAGTTAGCAGCACAGATGTAAGGATTCCTCCCCCCAAGCCTTATGCAGGTGAACCGCAAGATTGTAGGGGTTTCCTAAACCAGTGTGAGGTGCAGTTTGAAATGGCCCCCCATCTCTACAATACTGATCGTAAGAAGGTACAGAAGCCTACATTTATAACCTCCTTACTGGCAGCGCCCTGCTTGGGCTTCCCCGGTTTGGGAGCGACGTTCTGACCTTACCCAAGATTACCCGGCATTTAAAGCTGATTTTCAACGGGTATTCGATTCCCCCGCTCGTCGGGAGATGGCATCTGTTTCTCTCCTCCAGATCACTCAGGGACGGCGGATGGTGACACAGTATGCTGTGGAATTCCGGACTCTAACAGCCGAGACTAACTGGGGACAAGAGGCTCTCGTCTCCGTATTCTGGCAAGGCCTGGCAGATTCCATCAAGGACGAACTCTCTCGCCAATCCAGGCCGGATTAACTGGAGGTCCTGATTGATTTGGCCGTCCGAGTGGATCAACGCATCCAGGTACGCCGCTCAGAGCGTCAGTGCACTCGCTTCCATAACTTTCAAGTTCCGGTCCCCAGTACTCTCAGCAGCACTCCTGCTCCCCCAAGTACTACCACACCTCTTCGTCCTGCACTGGAGTTGCCAGAGCCAATGCAATTGGGGGTACAACGCTTCCGCACACCGATACGGCAGTTCCGCCACGCCGGGGGATTGTGTTTCTACGGCGGATCCATGGAACATC
The DNA here is from genome assembly GCF_040206685.1 of Ascaphus truei. Taxonomy (NCBI): domain Eukaryota; kingdom Metazoa; phylum Chordata; class Amphibia; order Anura; family Ascaphidae; genus Ascaphus; species Ascaphus truei. Next base: position 453,901,064 of record NC_134484.1, on the reverse strand, counting down.
TGGTTCGGGAGTGTCCACTGTGTCCGGGAAACGGGAACACCCAGTGAGTACAGAGGTGCTCACGTCCCCTTCATAAAAATTAACTCCCTAAGAAACTTATATTTCCAGTCTTCCTTTCAGGCGATAAGTTCAAGACTTCTACCGCCGCTTTCATTGACTCAGGAGCTGGAAGAAACTTCGTGGATCTTGAATTTGCCAGGGTAAACCGTATACCACTAGTGAGAAAGAAGGTTCCCATCGCACTCGTCGGTATCGATGGACGTCCTCTTACCCCGGCCCACATCTCCTTAGAGACGGCTCTCTTGCTTCTGTCTTCACATCTGCACAAGGAGACCTTAGTTCTCGATGCCATTCACGCTCCTGGGATACCCATCACCCTTGGTCTTCCTTGGCTACAGCTTAACAATCCTCTCATTGATTGGACTTCCTCCGCTCCCATTTCCTGGAGGTCGAGGTCAGAAGAGACTCATCAACTGCTGGCCAATACCACTGTTCCCGAAGTTATTCTACCTTCCGTTTACCATCAATTCCGGGACGTTTTCAATAAGGTACTATCAGACCTCTTGCCGCCACACAGGACTTACGATTGTCCAATCGATCTAGTTCCTGGCTACTCCCTACCCAAGTCCAAGACCTACCCCTTGTCGTTACCAGAATCTCATGCTATGGATGAATATATCCAGGAGAATCTCAAGAAAGGGTTTATTCGTCACTCCAATTCCCCAGCAGGGGCTGGGTTTTTCTTTGTCAAGAAAAAGGACGGATCATTGAGGCCTTGCATCAACTACAGGGGTTTAAACCAGATAACTATTAATAATCGTTACCCCCTTCCCCTTATTACCGAACTGTTCGATAAATTACAGGGGGCCAAGATTTTTTCCAAGTTGGATCTGCGTGGTGCCTATAACCTGGTATGCATCAGGAAGGGGGATGAATGGAAGACGGCCTTCAACACGTGTAGTGGACACTACAAATATCTGGTAATGCCTTTCGGCTTATGTAATGCTCCCGCTGTCTTCCAGGATTTCAGCAACGACGTCTTTCGTAAGGTACTCAATATTTTTGTTATTGTATACTTGGATGATATCCTGATTTTTTCCAAAGATCTCCAGGACCATATACGCCACACCTCCTACGTTCTTTCCTGTCTCCGTGAACACCATTTGTACGCCAAACTGGAGAAGTGCACCTTTCATACGACCTCTACTCCGTTCCTGGGGTATATCATTTCCGATAAGGGGTTTATGATGGACTCCGGTAAACTTCAAGCAGTCACTGAATGGCCAAGACCCAACTCTCTCAAGGCCATACAACGTTTTTTAGGGTTCGCTAATTACTATCGTAAGTTTATACGGAGTTATTCCACCATTGTGGCACCCCTCACTGCGCTCACCAAAAAAGGAGCTGATCCTTCTGCTTGGTCATCCGAGGTCATCTCCGCCTTCGAGACACTTAAGGAAGCCTTTATATTCGTACCTATTCTCCGTCATCCCAACATCGAACTTCCCTTCATCCTGGAGGTCGACGCTTCTGATTGCGGCGCTGGTGACGTTCTTTCCCAGAGACCCATGCCCCAGATAAGTTACATCCCAGTGCATATTTTTCCAATAAATTCTCATCTGCCGAGAGGAATTATGACGTGGGTAACAGGGAACTTCTGGCGGTGAAGATGGCTCTTCAAGAGTGGAGACACCTGCTGGAGGGGTCAAAAGAGCCGTTTACTATTCTCACGGACCACAAGAACCTTCTTTACATAGAGAACGCTCGACGCCTTGGTCCACGACAGGCTCGTTGGGCTCTTTTTTTTTCTCGATTCGATTTTCACCTGTCCTATATCCCCGGGACCAAGAACGTAAAGGCAGACGCACTCTCCCGAATACATTCTTCTGAAGAGAGGCCAGAGGAATCGTTGGAGACTATCCTTCCACATGAGAGGATTCTCGCCACGTCTACGTTCAAGAATCTTGACAAGATTTTGCACTCCCAGAGACGCATTCCCAAGGACTTGGTCGTTCCCGACAACAAACTCTTTCTACCATCCAAATTTGTTCCAGAGGTCCTGTCTTGGGGTCACTCCTCTAAATCTGCAGGTCATCAGGTTTTAAGAAGACTACTGATCTCATTCGTCGGAATTTCTGGTGGCCAAGGATGTCTCAAGATATTCTGGAGTTTACCCGTGCATGCCCCACGTGCGCTCAAAGCAAGACTCTCCATCAAAAGCCTCAGGGTTTTCTGTTATCCCTTCCAGTTCCCGACCGCCCCTGGTCCCACATTTCTATGGACTTCATCGTGGAGTTGCCCAGGTCCAGAGGAATGAACACTATCTTGGTGGTCGTGGACAGGTTCTCGAAGATGTCCCATTTCATTCCACTTAAAGGATTACCCACCTCACCCGCCCTTGCTGATATCTTTACGGAGCAGATTTTCCGGATTCATGGGATCCCTTCATCCATTGTTTCTGACAGAGGTTCTCAGTTCGTATCCAAATTTTGGAGAGCTTTCACGAAGAGATTGGGCATCTCTTCTTCCTTCTCTTCCGCCTATCATCCTCAGTCCAATGGACAAACGGAGAGAATCAATCAATCCCTGGAGAAGTACCTGAGATGTTTTACATCCGATTTCCAGGATGATTGGGCTCAACTCCTCTCTTGGGCAGAGTATGCCATAAATTCTGCAAAAAACGAGTCCACCCGAGAGTCACCCTTCTTTATAAATTATGGGTTCCACCCTCCCTGTCTTCCCATCCCCAACATTCCTTCTGGAGTACCAGCCGTAGATGAATGCATTTCTTCCCTCCAAACCGCATGGTCCAGGATTCAGTCTACCCTTCTCAACTCTTCCCGCAGATCAAAACTACAGGCCGATCGTCGTCGTCGTTCGGCGCCCAGTTACAAACCAGGGGATTTGGTATGGCTCCTCTAGGAATATCCACCTCAAGGTACCATCTCCCAAACTGGCACCTAAGTTCCTGGTACCCTTCTGATTTGTGAACAAATCAATCCTGTGGCATTCCGGCTCCAACTACCACCCAGTATGAAGATTCCCAATGTCTTTCATGTGTCCCTCTTAAAACCATTCATCTCCAGTCACTTCTTTCCGGATCAGACTCGTAAACCGGATCCCATTACTGTACAAAATAACGAGGAATACGAAGTTCACTCTCTTTTGGATTCTCACCTATCCAGGGGTCAGCTCCAGTTCTTGGTGCAGTGGAAGGGCTTTGGCCCTGAAGAGAGATCCTGGGTACCTTCAAATGACATTCATGCCCCGGCCCTTCTTAAGTCCTTCAGGAATAAGTTTCCAGAGAAACCGTTCTTGGACCGTCCTGAGGCCGTTCCTGAAGAGGGGGATACTGTCAGGAATCGGCGTTCTCCTGGCTTCCCACACAGAGCACTCCCTCTCCGCAGGGAGCCCCTGGACACACAAAACAATCCTGCCTTACCGGCCTCCACGGCTCCTCGTCCCTGCCGTCGTCGCGGGATCACTCCCCTCGGCGATTTCTCTGTTCAGCGCCGGGAGCGCCCACGCCCTCCTGCACGCACACCTACACGCACGCCAGCCCCATGTTATGTGCATGCATTCCCAGCTTACAGAGCACACGCCTAACAGAGCACTTTTAACCACTGCTCCTGCAGTGAGGCGTCGCCCCCAAGAATCACAAAGTTCCATGCAAATCAAGGATTACACTCAGCTGGGCTGTAACACCTCCCTCTTATCAGGGAGGACTCCTTGCAGTCCTCAAGGCCTGCCCCCTTTTCCCATTGGCCTGCCCAGCTTTATTATGCCTGTGCTTCCCATCACTCGTCGCTTGACAGAGTTTCTGTATGGAAGTACTTCTGGATTCTCTCAGTGTTTTCAAAGGTTCTGACGCGGCTTGTACGACTACCCCCTCTGGCTCTCGATTTCGGCACCCCTTGGACAACGCTCACTCTGGTAACCCCTTGAACACGGCTTGGACTACGACCTATATCCACTCTCCACTCCCTGACCTCGGCAAGGCATTCATCATTCTATCTCTACAACCGGTACCGGCAAGTATTGTCTACCTTACTACACCTTGCCTGGCAACGCTTCATACCACACTCCGGACACGCTCCCTTTGCTGCGGGTGCATGTATTACCACTTCCCCCTTCAGCTCAGGGGACGGGTCTGGTCTGCGGGCAGCACTGGCGTTACACACATGAACCTCTTTCTCCCACTGTAACTTATGATCCCACTATAGCTACCTTTTAGGTCCTTTGGTGCCCACTTCTTTTTATACACTGATAGATATTTATATTTTATTGGTATTGTCTTCACACCCTATTGTATTATTCTGTAATACAGAGGTATATAGAGGCACTCCCAATGCCAATAAGAGTACAAAGACAAAAGAGAAATGACAGTGGTAGAAACTAACCCATCAATGCACATATGTTCCAAAAAGAGGCCTACTGTATAATAATACTGTACAATGTAGTAAAAATGTGGAGGCACACGAGTAATGATGACAAAATGCTAAGGTTTACTACATAGTAGTGGGCAAAGTGAAAGTAACATTTCGGGGAAACAGCCCCTTACTTAAACAAAAGTCACTCGTGTCAAAAAGCACATGGGTGAATTTTGTCTGTGGACGTGGGCTGTGTCCCTGAAATGTTACTTTAGTTTTGCCTACTACAATGCAGTACACCTTAGCATTTTAGCATAATTACTTGTGTGCTCCATCTTTTTTCTACATTATGTATTATGCTGTATAAAATGTTGACAGCAGAGGCGGATGAATCAATAAACAGACTGGGCACCTGATATGGGCCTGCGGAAGACCAGGAGCCCCGTGGAAGTACATTAATCAAGCCCTATGTTTATCCGGAATCATCAGACTCAATATGTTGTCAGTGACTACAACTCTTCCTTTCAGCGCATGATACTTGTGGAGCTGTAAGAGTGTCAAGGATTGGACTTCGGCTGAAGTGGATCCCAGTGGCAGGAACAGCAGGGAGCGAAGTAGGGGTCACAAGCAGAGATCAGAGGCAGGCGGCAGGTAGCGAAGTCAGGAAACAAGCAGGGGTCCGAGGCAGGCGGCAGGTTGCGAAGTCAGGAAACAAGCAGGGGTCCGAGGCAGGCGGCAGGTAGCGAAGTCAGGAAACAAGCAGAGGTCGGCAACGAGGAAACTGGAACAGGATGATAGCAATAGCTAACACAGCAGTAAACACAGGAACCTTGCAGGAGCTAAGGAACCAGTATAAACAGGCAATGAGGAACAGGAAAGGGAGGTTTATATAGGCAGGCTGAGAGGTGGAGCACAGGTGCAGAGGTGTCAGTTATCAGGTTCTGGAATGTTCCTAGTTTAGCAGCAGCAATCCCAGTGGACAAGTTTAGGTACAGCAGGCTATAACAAGACATTGAGAGTGGCAGCAGTCCCGGTGGCCAAGCATGGGTACAGCAGGCTAGAGAATATGACAAAGAGAATCACTAACAGGACCAGGTTAATGCTGATAAAGTCCAGTGGGAAGAAGCTTTGCAGCTAGGCAGGATACACGGGAGGGAGAGAGAGTCTGTGTGTATGTATGTCAGTGTATATCTGTGTCCGTATTGGCCTTTGTATGTATGTTCTGTATCTGTGCCTGTTTATATGCATATGTGTGTGTGTGTGTGTGTGTGTGTGTGTATACCTTTCTATGTGTGTGTACAGTATATGCCTATGTACGTATACCAGTCTGTGGAGTTTTATAACTTAAATACTGGTGTAGCATGTAGTTATTTCTCACATTGTTAAACATGATATGTTATGTATTAACATGCCCTTGGTTTTCTGTATAAAAGTCTGGGCACAACTGAATAAACTTTGAAGTGTGGAAGCAGCCCTGTTGTCTGACTCCTATCTTCCCGAGCTCGTATTTGTCTGTGTTTCAGAGACTGCTAAACCAGTGCTGTCAAAATCTCCCCGGGTTGAGTGAAGTGATTCCTACCAAAGTGAAAAAGTAACGCATTCAGTTGGTGGCAGAGGTGGGATCTCCACTGGGTCGGTGAGTATACTCTAATTTATTGTTTCTCGCTTTCCCTCTGGGGATCCCTATTGGTAGAATATCAAAGTACAAAGTCCCTGATAGGTTTTAAAGGGTATAAAGTCCCTGATATTATCGGGGTATAAAGTCCCTGATACCAATTACGGGTATAAAGTCCCTAAATGTTGTTGTTTATCAGACTGGTTTATGCTCTCCCGGACACAGCAGATTTATTATATAGTATAAGTATTGTATTATAGAGTATAAGTGTTGTATTATAGAGTATAAGTGTTGTAATATAGAGTACACTGGCGACACACTTTATTCGAGCTCGGCTAGTCCCGCGAATTCGGGTGTACTCGGGTGTATTCAGGTTTCTGATCGTTTTCTGCCAGAGTGCATTGCGTTTTTTTCCAGCAGGGATTTAAGCTTTTTATTCCGGCTTGCTGAAATACTGCAATGCCGTGAAAATACACATGGTGGCGCTTGCGAGCTGTTCTCTGTGAAGCCGTCCCCTATAATGAATTGTAATGCAGTATATATACTGTAATATATATATATATATATATACTGTATAACAACAACCCCTATAAGCCCTAACATACAGTAATGTACACATACAGTACAGTAGTGTATATGCACATACATAAATGATACTACTGTATGGGCGGCAGGGGCGAGATGTGTTTGCAGCAGAGAGAGATCCGCTGCTCTCTCTCTGCGCAAACATCGGCACAATAAAAATTATTTAAAATACATTTTTATTGATAGTGTAGATGTGCAGGGGGTCTCCGGAGCTGAATCGCATTGGTTTCAGGTCTGGGGACCCCCGCCCCCCCGAGATACGGGCCCCTTTAGGGGGTGCCGGTATCCCTCTGCTTGGTTTAAAGGGCCCGATCACGTGATCGCGGCCGGTAAACCAAGCAGAGCAGAGGGATACCGGCACCCCCTAAAGGGGCCTGTATCTCGGGGAGCAGGGGGTCCCCAGACCTGAAACCTGTGCGCTTCTGCTCTGGAGACCCTCTGCACATGTACAGTATCAATAAAACACATACAATATACAGTATAAATAAACACTCGTTCTTTACCTTAGCGGCTATGCGCTATGGTAAAGAAACAGCATTTCTGTATTTTAATAATATTGTACAGTGAGCAGGGGGTTCCCTGAGCCAGAAATTAATGCTCAGGGACCCCCCCTGCTCCTGCTCAATATTATTAAAAATACAGAAATGCTGCGTCATTACCATAGCGGATAGCCGCTAAGGCAATGAAGGGGTTAACCCACCGTGCCCGCTTTATTGTGTGTAATGGGGATGGGTGAGGGGGGTATTTGGCCCTTGGTGTGAGTTTAGGACTTGCGGGGGGGTTGCGGGTGCACTTAACCCCTTCACGACCGTAGCAGTTAATACCGCTACGGTCATGAAGGGGTTAAGCCTTCCCGCTACCCCCCGCAAGCCCTAAACAAGCACTGTTGGGGCTAATACCCTATTCACCCACCCCCGCTACCCACAATAAAAAAAATACACACACACAGCAGCCGCCAAAAAATAAATAAATAAATCTAAATAAATAAATAAATATATGACAATAAATACATTTGAAATGAATTTTTATTGATAGTGTAGATGTGCAGGGGGTCTCCGGAGCTGAATCGCGTTGGTTTCAGGTCTGGGGACCCCCGGCCCCCCGAGATACAGGCCCCTTTAGGGGGTGCCGGTATCCCTCTGCTTGGTTTAAAGGGCCCGATCACGTGATCGCGGCCGGTAAACCAAGCAGAGCAGAGGGATACCGGCACCCCCTAAAGGGGCCTGTATCTCGGGGAGCAGGGGGTCCCCAGACCTGAAACCTGTGCGCTTCTGCTCTGGAGACCCTCTACACATGTACAGTATCAATAAAACACATACAATATACAGTATAAATAAACACTCGTTCTTTACCTTAGCGGCTATGCGCTATGGTAAAGAAGCATCATTTCTGTATTTTAATAATATTGTACAGTGAGCAGGGGGTTCCCTGAGCCAAAAATGAATGCTCAGGGACCCCCCCTGCTCCTGCTCAATATTATTAAAAATACAGAAATGCTGCGTCATTACCATAGCGGATAGCCGCTAAGGCAATGAAGGGGTTAACCCACCGTGCCCGCTTTATTGTGTGTAGTGGGGATGGGTGAGGGTGGTATTTGGCCCTTGGTGTGAGTTTAGGACTTGCGGGGGGGTTGCGGGTGCACTTAACCCCTTCACGACCGTAGCAGTTAATACCGCTACGGTCATGAAGGGGTTAAGCCCTCCCGCTACCCCCCTGCAAGCCCTAAACAAGCACCGTTGGGGCTAATACCCCATTCACCCACCCCCGCTACCCACAATAAAAAAAATACACACACACAGCAGCCCCACAATTAATAAATACACTGTATATATATATATATATATATATATATATATATATATATATATATATACACACAGTATACAGTATTTATACACACATGATGAACCAATATACAAATACATGTAGAATGGTTATCAAAATCATACTGTCCTAGAGATAACGCTTCTCCAATCCACACAGTACATTGCATTTACATTGTACAGTATAAATGATGCATACAATCTATGCACCATATACATTCTGCAAATGAATGTTAACAATATAATTGCAAGCTACTCTACCAGTAAATACAAACACTTCCAAATAATTCAACTATTTTAACCAATCAAGTATACAAAAATCAATATATACTGTAAGTACCAACCAGAAAACACAATTTAAAACCAAAGCTAACCCTTACAATACCAAGGATTACATCTATCTAATTGTAAAAAACCTTATACATTATACACAGCATTGTTTAAAGCCCCCTCCCCCCTAATGTTTCTGTTAAACAGATTACACTGAAGGGAGAGAGATGTAAAGACCTAAAGCCCCCTCCCCCCTAATGTTTCTGTTAAACAGATTACACTGAAGGGAGAGAGATTTTACAGAAACACACATTAGGGGGGAGGGGGCTTTAAACAGATTACACTGAAAGGAGAGAGATGTTTCTGTTACCAGTAAATCTCCCTCCCTGCATTGCTAACCACCCTCACCCCCTACCCACATACCATTACCCCCCCCCATCCTGGCCATGGCCCCTCCGCTTCTGCAAAACAGACACAAAAATTAAAACATACAAAGTAATGTCCCCTAACCCCTTAATCACCAGAGCGGTTATTAACCGCTACAGTCATGAAGGGGTTAACCCACCCTCACCCACCACTCAGGATGCCTACATACCCTCCCACACTAACCCCCCCCACCCGTGAGGCCTAACCACCCAGTCAGTACCCACAAGGGAGGCCTACCCACATACCGTTGGGGAAACACCCCACCCCCACCCCAGTACCCACAATAAAAACAGTACAATGACCCACAATAAACAGCATTATATTTATTAAATACATTACCCACCCCCTGTGCCCCCCCATAAATACAAGATTTATTCTTTTACATTCAGGGTCCATAACGCAGCCCCACGCTAGTCCCCGGTGGGCTGGCAGGGCACCTGGACAGACCTACAGTTTACCAGCAGCATTCCACAGGTTCTGGAGGCATGCTGGTGGATCCTGCCAGCACCATAGCCCTCAGGTGGTCTCCTTGGGTCACCGTGGGCCACAATTGGGTCCCCACGGTAGGCCCAAGGATGTCTGGGAGTCCCGGGTCAAACCCACAGGTGTCTGCGGGGCCTCGGGTGGTTCCCATGGGGGTCTGGGGAACTCACGGGTGCTCACTACGGGTCCGCGGTGCCCCCACAGAAGTGGGACCACACATCATCATCCCCGCACCTACGGGTCGGAGGTGCCCCCACAGAAGTGGGACCACACAACGTCATCCCCGCATGTGTCACCCGTGGAACCACCAGCCTGCTACCCTTTAGGATACCCGAGGATACCCACAGGTAGTCTCCATAGGCCCCACGCAAAACCACGGAATCAAACCCTGAATGTAAAAAAAATAAACCTGGCCTACACATTCAATACATACACCCTCCCCCCCAACACCTACAGTACAATAATGTGCAAAATAACTATTATCCAGATATGGATAATAGATTAATTGCCCATTATTAAAAACATTAACTAGCATATACAAATAAATAAAGTACTACTGACCTCATCAATACGAAGTGTCCGACGCCAGCGCCTTCCTTCTCTTGCCCACACAATACATAGCCAAAACCAAGGCAATACATTGCAAGTACATTCAGATATCAATTAACCTCTTAAACACCTTATCGGATAATAACCGCAAAGGTAATTAAGGGGTTAAGCCACACAGGCACGATACCCAACCTTCACCCATGAATTTGTACTGTGGCTTCATCATGCAACTATATATATATACTGTATACTGTATATATACATACAGAGAGACAGAGAGAAAGAGAGAGAGAGAGAGAGAGATATATATACAGTATACTGTATGTATATATATATATATATATATACACACACGTTATATACACACCATGATAAACCAATTTTCAGTACAAATAAATGTAGAAGGGTTATCAAAAGCACTGTCCTACAACCAAACACTTCTCCATACATACACAATAAATTAAAATCAATTTCCTTTAATATTCATAACTGATCTCTCAATCTACTGTAAATCATCACTAAACCTCTGAAAAGCCATTTAAACAACTTACATTCCAATATAAATGATGCCTAAATATCTATGCACCATATACATTCTGCAAATTAATCAACCAAGTAAACAAAACTCAATTAGCAATCATTATTTACATCCCTAAACAATTCACACTAGATCCCGAACAATAAAACCATTAACAAATTCACGCCTAGAGCAGAACAATTAAGCCTTTGAAAAAATATAAGTACCGACAAAAATACAACCTTTACAAACCAAGCCTATCCCTGACCTTCCTCAAACACACAATACAATACCAAGGAATACAGTACATCTATCTAATTTTAAAATACTTTAAACTCACAATAAAGCATACTGTAGCAGCATACACAAAATAATTTAAAACACATCTAATCCAGCTTTTAAAACAACATCATTTCTTACCCTATACTGTACTGTATGTATATATCTCTCTAGACATATATACATACATACATACAGTGGCAAGAAATGATATACCACAAAAAAAAAAAAAAATACACATGTTAAAAACCTTTTGAAAAAATTAACAAGTTAAATAAAATACATTTCTTTACTGTAGTTCACTTACCATTACTTGCCCCCACCGACTCCCGTTGCCCAGCTTACTCACGAACCAATCCACGATCAGGAACCCATAAAATAAAAAACCATAAAATAATAAACATTAAACTAAAAATCCAAACCAATCCACGGGTCTTCTAGTTGTAATCCATCTTTATCTTCATCTGTGTTCTTCTTTCTTTTATCTCCTTCCAGCGGGGCAGGGCAGGGTATTCTCCCCGTCTGCGGCCACGCCCTGGTCTTCTTTCTTCTCCGGAGGAACTTCCTCCGCGGCGTCTGGCTTCAAAATGAGACGACATAGGCTTTTAAAGGCCTATGACGTCACATTTTTCGTCATGGTTCCCACGGTCCTGATTGGACCGTGAAAACCATGTGTTTTGGCCGACAAAAAAAAAATGATGACGTCACTTAAAGGGAATGAAAGCACAGCCAATCAGAATGGCTTTGCTTCAATTGCCTTTAAGATGACGTCATGAAAAGGCACATGGCCGCCCTCACATGGTATGGTAGCCAATCAGAGTAGGGATGGAGTTCCCATGCTGATGAAGTCTCGCTTGAGACGAAACGCGTAGAGATTGCTGTGGAGCCTACTGTCCAGGTTATATATTTTATTTGCACTCATCTACATTATTGCACTCCTGCTGCTTTGCTAGCATTTTGTTACCAGCCATTCAGACATTCAAGACATTGAAACCTCGCTGACATCATCGAGTTCACGCGAGACTCTATTCAGTGTATGCTCTGTGTAGCACCGGAGAGAGGGGAAGGCGGCGTCCCTCATGGCTCTCGGTCCCTGCCAGGACCTAGAGGGGCTATTGTGGCAAGACACACCGCGGACATCACACCGAAGTCCTCCTCCTTGGGTTCCTGCATCTGAACGGGCTGAGTTGTACTCAAAAACGCATTTTTTTCAGCTTTGTTTGTGAGTGTGCATTTTTATCCCTTACTCCATAAATTTATTGTTATACAATTTTACGCTATGAGTGCGCCTGTTTTTTCTGTGTTTTTATATCTACTATATATTTGTGAAATTACTGTATGTCTGCGTCCCAAGGGTCAATCGCATTGGACCTTGGGCCTGTCACTCCTGCTCAGGCCATGCCCGCCCCCGCACACCTCTCATTGGCCTACATCCAACACCAATGCCACACTGTCCCACCCCTCACTGACTCTCATTGGCCTGCGTCCAATGCCCGCCCCCGCACACCTCTCATTGGCCTGCGTCCCACCCCTCACTGACTCTCATTGGCCTGCGTCCAATGCCCGCCCCCGCACACCTCTCATTGGCCTGGTTCCCACCCCTCACTGACTCTCATTGGCCTGCTTTTCACAGCTATCAAAACCTTCACGTCTGCTACCACAGACTGCCGAATCAGGTACAGCAGTGTTTCCCAAACTGTGCGCCGCGGCGCCCTGGTGCGCCGCGGCTTGGCTAGAGGGGCGCCGCGATCAGGGCCGCCAGCAGCGGGAAACAAGGGCTGCTAGCTCATTTAAAAAAAAAAAAAAAAAACCTCTGAGGGGAAGCAGAGGAGCGGTCACGTGACCGCTCCCATCCAATGGGGCTGCAGCCTGCCCGGCATTGCAACTGCAGAGCAACCAGACAGCACGTGTGTGTGTGTGTGTGTGTGTGTGTGTGTGTGTGTGTGTGTGTGTGTGTGTGTGTGTGTGTGTGTGTGTGTGTGTGTGTGTGTGTGTGTGTGTGTGTGTGTGTGTGTGTGTGTGTGTGAAAAACGGGCTGCAGGGTGTGTGTGAAAAACGGGCTGCAAGGTGTGTGTGTTGTGTGTGTGTGTGTGTGTGTGTGTGAAAAACGGGCTGCAGGGTGTGTGTGTGTGTGTGTTGTGTGTGTGTGTGTGTGTGTGTGTGTGTGTGTGTGTGTGTGTGTGTGTGTGTGTGTGTGTGTGTGTGTGTGTGTGTGTGTGTGTGTGTGTGTGTGAAAAACGGGCTGCAGGGTGTGTGTGTGTGTGTGTGTGTGTGTGTGTGTGTGTGTGTGTGTGTGTGTGTGTGTGTGTGTGTGTGTGTGTGTGTGTGTGTGTGTGTGTGAAAAACGGGCTGCAGGGTGTGTGTGAAAAACGGGCTGCAGGGTGTGTGTGTGTGTGTGTGTGTGTGTGTGTGTGTGTGTGTGTGTGTGTGTGTGTGTGTGTGTGTGTGTGTGTGTGTGTGTGTGTGTGTGTGTGTGTGTGTGTGTGTGTGTGTGTGTGTGTGTGTGAAAAACGGGCTGCAGGGTGTGTGTGAAAAACGGGCTGCAGGGTGTGTGTGTGAAAAACAGGCTGCAGGGTGTGTGTGTGTGTGTGTGTGTGTGTGTGTGTGTGTGTGTGTGTGTGTGTGTGTGTGTGTGTGTGTGTGTGTGTGTGTGTGTGTGTGTGTGTGTGTGAAACGGGCTGCAGGGTGTGTGTGTGTGTGTGTATATATGTGTGGTGTGTGTGTATATATGTGTGGTGTGTGTGTGTGTGTGTATATATGTATATATGTGTGTGTATGTGTGGTGTGTGTATATCTACTATATATTTCTGAGTTCACTGTATGTCTGCGTCCCTAGCGGCAATCTCATTGGTCCCTTGGCCTCTCCCGGTGCCCCTCACTCTCTCCCCCCTCCCCACGCTCCACAACATCCCCAGCCGCACCATCACCCTCACCGTGCGCCGCGGAGAGCAGCAAACTCCAGCCTCCTCCTCCCTCGCGGCGCGGCCCGGGCCTCCTGCTCTCCCCCTCACGTGCGCCGCTACCGGAGAGGGGAAGCGCGGCCCGGGCCTCCTGCTCTCCCCCTCACGTGCGCCGCTCCCGGAGGGGGGAAGCGCGGCCCGGGCCTCCTGCTCCCCCTCACGTGCGCCGCTCCCGGAGAGGGGAAGCGCGGGCCTCCTGCCTCAGGGAGCGGCCTTCACCCCCCCTCACCCCCCTTCACCTCCCCTCACCCCCCTCACCTCCCCTCCACCCCCCCCCCCCCGGCGCCGCTACAGTAAGTGGGGGAGCGAGCGCCCGGGACACAGCGGGGGAGCGGCCACAACACGCTGCCTCAGATCCACGTGGGAGCTGCCGGACGGGTGAGTGAGCTGCCGGACGGGTGAGGGAGCTGCCGGACGGGTGAGTGAGCGGCCGGACGGGTGACTGAGCGGCCTTCACCTACCCTCACCCCCCTTCACCTCCCCTCACCCACCCCTCCCTTCCACCTCCACCTCCCCTCACCCACCCCTCCCTTCCACCTCCACCTCCCCTTCACCCCCCTCCACCTCCCCTTCACCCCCCCTCCACCTCCCCTCCCCCCCCTCCACCTCCCCCCCCTCCACCTCCACCTCCCCCTCCACCTCCCCTCCCCCTCCCCCTCCACCTCCCCTCCCCCTCCCCCTCCACCTCCCCTCCACCTCCACCTCCCCTCCACCTCCCCTTCACCCCCTTCCCCTTCCCCTCCCCCTCCACCTCCCCTTCACCCCCCCTCCACCTCCCCTTCACCCCCCCCTCCACCTCCTCCCCCCCCTTCCCACCTCCTCCCCCCCCTTCCCACCTCCTCCCCCCCTTCCCACCTCCTCCCCCACCCTTCCCACCTCCTCCCCCCCCCTTTCCCACCTCCTCCACCCCCCCTTCCCACCTCCTCCCCCCCCTTTTTTTTACATTCAGGGTTTGATTCCGTGGTTTTGCGTGGGGCCTATGGAGACCACTTGTGGGTATCCTCGGGTATCCTAAAGGGTAGCAGGCTGGTGGTTCCACGGGTGACACATGCGGGGATGACGATGTGTGGTCCCACTTCTGTGGGGGCACCTCCGACCCGTAGTCTGCGGGCATGACGATGTGTGGTCCCACTTCTGTGGGGGCACCTCCGCCCCGTAGGTGCGGGGATGATGATGTGTGGTCCCACTTCTGTGGGGGCACCGCGGACCCGTAGTGAGCACCCGTGAGTTCCCCAGACCCCCATGGGAACCACCCGAGGCCCCGCAGACACCTGTGGGTTTGACCCGGGGCTCCCAGACATCCTTGGGCCTACCGTGGGGACCCAATTGTGGCCCACGGTGACCCAAGGAGACCACCTGAGGGCTATGGTGCTGGCAGGATCCACCAGCAGGCCTCCAGAACCTGTGGAATGCTGCTGGTAAACTGTAGGTCTGTCCAGGTGCCCTGCCAGCCCACCGGGGACTAGTGTGGGGCTGCGTTATGGACCCTGAATATAAAAGAATAAATCTTGTATTTATGGGGGGGCACAGGGGGTGGGTAATGTATTTAATAAATATAATGCTGTTTATTGTGGGTCATTGTACTGTTTTTATTGTGGGTACTGGGGTGGGGGTGGGGTGTTTCCCCAACGGTATGTGGGTAGGCCTCCCTTGTGGGTACTGACTGGGTGGTTAGGCCTCACGGGTGGGGGGGGGTTAGTGTGGGAGGTTATGTAGGCATCCCGAGTGGTGGGTGAGGGTGGGTTAACCCCTTCATGACTGTAGCGGTTAATAACCGCTATGGTGATTAAGGGATTAGGGGACATTACTTTGTATGTTTTAATTTTTGTGTCTGTTTTGCAGAAGCGGAGGGGCCATGGCCAGGATGGGGGGGGGGGTAACGGTATGTGGGTAGGGGGTGAGGGTGGTTAGCAATGCAGGGAGGGAGATTTACTGGTAACAGAAACATCTCTCTCCCTTCAGTGTAATCTGTTTAAAGCCCCCTCCCCCCTAATGTGTGTTTCTGTAAAATCTCTCTCCCTTCAGTGTAATCTGTTTAACAGAAACATTAGGGGGGAGGGGGCTTTAGGCCTTTACATCTCTCTCCCTTCAGTGCAATCTGTTTAACAGAAACATTAGGGGGGAGTGGGCTTTAGGCCTTTACATCTCTCTCCCTTCAGGTGTAATCTGTTTAACAGAAACATTAGGGGGGAGGGGGCTTTAAACAATGCTGTGTATAATGTATAAGGTTTTTTACAATTAGATAGATGTAATCCTTAGTATTGTAAGGGTTAGCTTTGGTTTTAAATTGTGTTTTCTGGTTGGTACTTACAGTATATATTGATTTTTGTATAGATGATTGGTTAAAATAGTTGAATTGTTTGGAAGTGTTTGTATTTACTGGTAGAGTATCTTGCAATTATATTGTTAACATTCATTTGCAGAATGTATATGATGCATAGATTTTATGCATCATTTATACAATGTAAATGCAATGTACTGTGTGGATTGGAATGTTATGTTTTATATTGTAAAATCAGTTAGGATTATTAAATGGATTATTATTATTGTCTGTATAGAGAAGCGTTATCTGTAGGACAGTATGATTTTGATAACCATTCTACATGTATTTGTATATTGGTTCATCATGTGTGTATATATACTGTATACTGTGTATATATATATAAATATATATATATATATATATATATATATATATATATATATATATATATATATATATATATATATATATATATACAGTGTATATATATACAAAGTATATACTGTATATGTATAGGGATTGTTATTATATATATACTGTATATATATCCAGTATATATATACAGTATATATTTATTTCTCTTCATGTATTTATTTATTTATTTAGATTTATTTATTAATTGTGGGGCTGCTTTGTGTGTGTATTTTTTTTATTGTGGGTAGCGGGGGTGGGTGAATGGGGTATTAGCCCCAACGGTGCTTTTTTAGGGCTTGCGGGGGGGTAGCGGGAGGGCTTAACACCTTCATGACCGTAGCGGTATTAACTGCTATGGTCGTGAAGGGGTTAAGTGCACCCGCAACCCCCCCGCAAGTCCTAAACTCACACCAAGGGCTAAATACCCCCCTCACCCATCCCCACTACACACAATAAAGCAGGCACGGTGGGTTAACCCCTTCATTGCCTTAGCGGCTATCCGCTATGGTAATGACGCAGCATTTCTGTATTTTTAATAATATTGAGCAGGAGCAGGGGGGGTCCCTGAGCATTAATTTCTGGCTCAGGGAACCCCCTGCTCACTGTACAATATTATTAAAATACAGAAATTATGCTTCTTTACCATAGCGCATAGCCGCTAAGGTAAAGAACGAGTGTTTATTTATACTGTATATTGTATGTGTTTTATTAATACTGTACATGTGCAGAGGGTCTCCAGAGCAGAAGCGCACAGGTTTCAGGTCTGGGGACCCCCTGCTCCCCGAGATACTGGCCCCTTTAGGGGGTGCCGGTATCCCTCTGCTCTGCTTTGTTTACAGGCCGCGATCACGTGATCGGGCCCTTTAAACCAAGCAGAGGGATACCGGCACCCCCTAAAGGGGCCTGTATCTCGGGGGGCCGGGGGTCCCCAGACCTGAAACCAACGCGATTCAGCTCCGGAGACCCCCTGCACATCTACACTATCAATAAAAATGTATTTCAAATGTATTTATTGTCATTTATTTATTTATTTATTTAGATTTATTTTTTTATTTTTTGGCGGCTGCTGTGCTGTGTGTGTGTATTTTTTTATTGTGGGTAGCGGGGGTGGGTGAATGGGGTATTAGCCCCAACGATGGTTGTTTAGGGCTTGCGGGGGGGGGTGGGTAGCGGGAGGGCTTAACCCCTTCATGACCGTAGCGGTATTAACTGCTACGGTCGTGAAGGGGTTAAGTGCACCCGCAAACCCCCCCCCCCCCGCAAGTCCTAAACTCACACCAAGGGCCAAATACCCCCCCTCACCCATCCCCACTACACACAATAAAGCGGGCAACTGCAACTGCAAGCCCACACATTACTGATTCGGCGCTTTACAAGTCATGAGTTTATGCCATCTGGTGGACACGCAAAGCATTGCAGCCTAGTAAATCCTTCTCATTATCATTTAACAGATCAGGCCCCCGTCAGCCAGGCATGAACCGTGGCTGGGAAGGCAAACGCAACGCAGCATGCAAGAGGTGAGCAGCGGCGGATTCCAGGTATTTGCCAGGTACAAACTGGGCATTTGCTCGAATAAAGTGTGTCGGTGCAGTATAAGTGTTGTATTATAGAGTATAAGTATTGTATTGTAGAGTACGTGTTAAGATTACAGCGATAAGTTTTTTCTTTTAGATCTTCTGTATAAGTTTCCTTTGTATTCCAATCATTTCGTTTTTATATAAACTAATTATGGGTACTAACACTAGTAAAAATCTGGGAGGTAAACCAGAGGTTATTAAGTACAGAACTAACAAAAAGACTAAGAAAAATAAAAATGTAGGACAGGTCACCCTTTGTAGACGGAAAACCAGGTCAAAGCCCCAAAGAATTTGTTGTACAGATTGTCGGAGATTATTATGTTGATCCGTTTGTGGACAATTTGTCTGGTTGGACTGAAGCAATGGGTTCCACTAGTCCATTTCCAAGAGACGGTGCCTTTGATGATTTTCATATATTGATGCTCAGAGGCACTTGTCTAGGGGATCCTGACTGGTTGTGGTTTGGTCCTAACCCAAAGTGGAATATGAAATATATGCGGGAATCTGCCAATACATGGGTTAAAATTGCCCCCTATGGGTGTGAAATGTCACCCGATAAAATTGTGTCCTCCGCACCTCCACCGCCTTATATATCTTCCCTGTACACTAGTTTATCTCAGGAACCCTTTTCGAATGAGGATGTTTTATTAGCAATAACACCCCGTGTTGACCCCAGTCTGACTGTGAGTCGCAGTGAGACCCCTCCACCCCCTTCGGGTTCGAGTACGCAACAAATATTCTCCACTTCTGTTAGTTAGGGTACCCGAGCTAAAATACAAGCTGCTCAGCAACTGGCTGCTTCTAAAACTGGTCTCACTGAGTCAGCCAGCCCTCAAAAGAGCAGTGATAAGTCGTGGACCATGAGTAGTCCTAGTGGTCTCTTACAAACATAGCCGATTATGTTGCACCTTCAGCCCAGGTTGACACTGTTGTTACAATGCCATTTATGACTGTGGGCAACCAGTTGATTACTAAACCCCTGATATTATGACCTTCACGTAGCACATATTATGACACTTAATGCATGGGCAAAAGACTGTCCTGATACCACTAAACACCCTGAAGCAGCAGTAAGGTATCTTAAAAGGTGTACAAAGGGGATGAATTTGCTTGTGGCTGATTTTATTTTTCTGTTAGACACAGTCACTAAACATGCAGGAATTAAATGGTACGCGCGTTGTGACAATCTAAAGCGTGACTATGATAGACCCACTGATGAACAGGCTAATGTGTGGGCACAGGTAGATTGGATTGGCGAGTTGTGAAAACAGGTTTTAAAGGTTCTGATTGACGAACATGGGTCTAGGCAAGATATCTCAGAGGCTGTAGCATCCAAGATGGCGGCTGTGGCGTGAGTAGCAGGAAGTGCCACGCGCCGGCAGGGGTAGCGATGAGGGGCAGAGGCAGCAGCAGCTGCAGTACTGGTAGTGGGTAAGGAGGGGTCATATCGCAGGGGATGTGGCCCCCGATTCCTTAGACTAACAAGTCAGAAGGGGCAAAAAACAGTACATTTTGTTCCTCTACTCTTGGTCTCAGTTCCCATTGAGATAATTGGGTAGACTTGGTAGGTCCTCTAGAACCCTCTGCAAAGGGACACTGGTTAATTCTGGTGATAGTTGACTATGCAACAAGGTACCCTGAAGCATTTCCACTGAGTACAGCAAATGCTAAGCAGGTGGCCAACAAGATGATGCAGTGGTTCTCACGGGTTGGACTTCCCCAGGTTATGTTGACAGACCAAGGGACCCATTTTATGGCTAAACTGATGCAGGATGTCTTAAAATTTCTAGAGGTAAACTCAGTTCGGACATCGGTCAACCATTCACAGACTGACGGATTGGTGGAAAGGTTTAATCGAACTCTAAAGAGTATGTTAAGGAAGTTTGTAGA
The DNA here is from genome assembly GCF_040206685.1 of Ascaphus truei. Lineage (NCBI taxonomy): Eukaryota > Metazoa > Chordata > Amphibia > Anura > Ascaphidae > Ascaphus > Ascaphus truei. The sequence continues at coordinate 453,881,043 of NC_134484.1, read as the reverse complement.
TACTGAAAAGAGAGCTTGGGATGAACTTCTCCCCTTATGCTGTTTGAAGTGAGGGAAGTTCCCCAGGCCTCCACAGGTTTTACTCCATTTGAGCTACTATATGGCAGCCCTGGGGTATCCTAGACCTCCTAAAAAAATTATGGGAGGACCAGCGGTCCCCTTAAAAGAATGGCATTCAATTCTGTATTAGACCTTAGGAATCCCCTTGACATGGTTGGCCATTTTGCAGGGGAGAATCTTAGATCGGCCCAAGACAGTCAGGAGAGACATTATAATCAAAATGCTCGCATGAGGGTGTTTCAACCAGGGGACCAGGTCATGTTACTATTACTTAGTTGAGAGAGCAAATTCCTAGCAAAAAGGCATGGCCCAATTGATGTACTCCGCTGCATGGGTGACGTGACCTACACAATCTCTAAACCAGGGTCCAGGAAGGGTAAACAAATTTAACATGTAAATTTACTGAAACCCTGGAAGGTGCAGAGATCTCTGTTCATCCACCCAGCGGAAGAGGAAATGGATCTGGGTCCTCAGCCCCCACAGAGGAACACCTGTGGGGGCAATCAAATTCCTATGTGAACCCAGTTAACTTCTGAAGAGAAAGGGGACTTGTAAGAGGTATTTAACCAATTCAGAGAGGTTTTTTCTGAGCTACCAGGTCAGACAAATATAATTTAGCATGTGATAGAAACAGAACTAGTGTAAAAGTACGTTCTCATCCTTGCAGGTTGCCTGAAAGCCGTAAAGCTCTGGTGGAGAAGAAGGTACAAGAAATGCTAAACTTGTGCGTGATTGATGAATCATGTAGTGAAGCGTATTGTATTGTATGTCTTTATATATATAGCGCCATTAATGTACATAACGCTTCACAGTAGAAATACATGTCATATAATACATGGGGTAATCAAATAAATAACAGATAATATAAATAACAGATCATGTGAATAAGTGCTTTAGCCATTTAAGTAACATTAATGAAGAGGAGTCCCTGCCCCGAGGAGCTTACAGTCAAATTGGTAGGTAGGGAGAACGTACAGAGACAGTAGGAGGGAGTTCTGGTAAGTGCGTCTGCAGGGGCCAAGCTTTATGTATCATGTGTTCAGAATATCTACAGTGCTATTCATATGCTTCTTTAAGCAAGTGTGTCTTAAGGTGGGTCTTAAAAGTGGATAGAGAGGGTGCTAGTCGGGTACTGAGGGGAAGGGCATTCCAGAGGTGTGGGGCAGTCAGTGAAAAAGGTTTAAGGCGGGAGAGGGCTTTAGATACAAAGGGGGTAAAAAGAAGACATCCTTGAGCAGAACGCAAGAGTCGGGGTGGTGCATAGCGAGAAATTAGGGCTGAGATGTAAGGAGGGGCAGAAGAGTGTAAAGCTTTAAAAGTGAGTAGAAGAATGGAGTGTAAGATGCGGGATTTGATCGGAAGCCAGGAGTGGGATTTAATGAGGGGAGATGCTGAGACAGATCTAGGAAAGAGTAGAGTGATTCTGGCAGCAGAATTTAGGATAGATTGTAGGGGAGACAGGTGAGAGGCAGGAAGGCCGGAAAGCAGGAGGTTACAGTAATCAAGACAGGAGAGAATGAAGGCCTGAGTCAGAGTTTTAGCAGTCGAGCAACAGAGGAAAGGGCGTATCTTTGTTATATTGCGGAGGAAAAAGCAACAAGTTTTAGAAATGTTTTTAATGTGAGGGGCGAATGTGAGAGAGGAGTCGAGTGTGACCCCTAGGCAGCGTGCTTGGGCTACTGGGTGAATGATCGTAGTTCCAACAGTAATGTGGAAGGAGGTAGTAGGGCCAGGTTTGGGAGGAAGTATGAGGAGCTCTGTTTTAGCCATGTTGAGTTTAAGGCGGCGAAGGGCAACCCAGGATCATATAGCAGAGAGACATTCAGAAACTTTGGTTTGTACAGCAGGTGTAAGGTCGGGTGTTGAAAAGTATATTTGTGTGTCATCAGCATAGAGGTGATATTTAAACCCAAAAGATGTTATTAGGTCACCTAGAGAGAATGTGAACAGAGAAAAGAGAAGAGGTCCCAGGACAGAGCCCTGTGGTACCCCCACAGAGAGATCAATAGAGGAGGAGGAGGAGGTGTTAGCAGAAGAGACACTGAAAGTACGATGGGAGAGGTAGGATGAGATTCAGGATAGAGCTTTGTTCCGAATACCAAGAGTATGGAGAATATGAAAGAGAAGAGGGTGGTCCACGGTGTCAAATGCTGCAGAGAGGTCGAGTAATATGAGCAGAGAGTAATGACCTCTGTCTTTGGCAGCATGGAGGTTATCAGTTATTTTAGTGAGGGCTGTTTCGTGGAGTGAGCAGTGCGGAAGCCAGATTGTAGAGGGTCTAGGAGAGAATAGGTGTTGAGAAAATGGAGCAAGCAAGAGAATACAAGACGTTCAAGGAGTTTAGAGGCAAAAGGCAGTAGGGAGACAGGTCGATAGTTAGTTGTTTGATAGAGAAGTTGTTTTTGAATAATGGTATAACTGTTGCATGTTTGAAGGAGGATGGAAAGGTTCCAGAGCAGAGGGAGGAGTTAAAAAGGGTGTAGTCCAATAGTCATGGAACCCTAAAACAAATGGGAAAGTAAGGTTTTATGTCGACCTCCGTTAGATAAATGTGGTTTCCAAGTTTGATGAGTACCTGATGCCAAGGGTGGACGAATTGATTGATGCCCTTGGTGCGGCGGAGTATATATCCACGCTTGATCTCACAAAATGATACTGGTAAATACCTTTAGAGGAGTAGTCCGAGTCCAAAACAGCGTTTGCCACTCCAATTGGTTTATACCAGTTTGTGACAATGCCATTTGGTCTGCATGGAGCCCCAGCCACTTTAAAAGAGACTTATGGATAAGGTGCTCAGATCTCATAAAAAATTATGCTGCAGCATACTTGGATGACATATTCATATACAGTAAACACTGGCGAGCCCATATAAAAGGGCAAAAAGCGGTACTCAGGTCTCTAAGGGAGGCAGGGCTCACTGCAACCCTAAGCAATGTGCCTTAGGTAAGGCTCAAATAAATACTTGGGTTATGCAGTTGGAGGTGGAAAAAAAAGGCCAATGACCAGGTAGCAGCCCTGAAAGAAGTTCCAACACCCAGAACAAAAATGCAGGTGCACTCTCTGATGGGCTTATTAGGGTACTATCCGCGATTCATCCCTAATTATTCGAAAATTACGGCACAGGTAACAGACCTCACAAACAAAATGTGCCCCAAGACAGGTGATATGGTGTAGAGAATGCCAGAGAACCTTCTAGGAGGTAAAAAGCTGTCTATCAGAGGGACCTGTTCTTAGAAGCCAAGATTTTAATAGGCCTTCTGTTGTACAGACAGATGCATCAGAGATAGGACTGGGGGCTTTCCTATCACAACAGTTTGAGGGAGGAGACACCCAATCCTTTTCCTGAGTAGGAAATTGTTCCCAATGGAAAATAATTACTGAATGATTGAGAAGGAGTGCCTCGCAGTAAAATGGGCAATTGAAGTCTTGAGGCATTACCTAGTGGTAGTCCATTTTACTTTGGTGACAGATCACGGTCCACTGAAGTGGTTACATTCAATGACAGACTCCAAAGCTAGACTGGCCAGGTGGTATATGGCTCTCCAACCCCAATCTATTTGAGATTCAGCACAGACCTGGGAAGTTAAATGCAAATGCTGACTTTTTTCGAGAAAGGTGGATGGTCGGGCTTCAGACATTCATGGCCTTAGCCACACACACAGGGGAGGAATGTGACAGCATGATTTCAGTATATCTGGGAGGCCTATATATAGGTCTGCAGTCCAGCAGTGACTGGTTTAAGTACAGCTTTGAAAAGGCTGGGTTAATTAACCATGTCCCAACTGCCTTGTTAATGGGCTTGAAGAACACAGACGCTAGATTTGTTCATTGTTCTTCGTCCTGATTGTAGAAAGACATGCCGAAACTCTGACGGGAGAAAGTCTGATATTAGGTCTGTGTATCTTGGAACTTTTGCTCTGCTTTAACATGGACTTGAGAATCCCTTGCTGGGAAAAGGTTGAAGCCCTTATCAAGGACTTATGTTTTTGTTAACCCTTTCTATGCAGAAGAAAAGCTCTGTTATTTTGTTCCATGTTTTTTGCTGGCTGAAATAAAAAGCCTATACTCAGAACACCCACGTGTCATTGCCTTGTCCCTGCAACAAGGATTAATATATTGCCATACTCATCAAGTATGAAGATGGTATATACATAATCATTACTTTTAATATAAACCTCAAATAATTCACTATATTAGTAAATAAAAGAAACAGAATAATAAATGTTATTTTATATTCAAATTGTATCCCCTAGCTTAATTTCAAATAAAGGGCATTTTCATTAACAGATCATTATTCCAAGCTTGCACAGTTGTTCAATTGCTCAAATTCATGAACCTAGTTAATCAGCTAGTTTATCTTGATTAAAGGCTCTTAGCTGTGTTTGTCTACATTAAATGAATCAGAAGAACAGTAGATCTGAATCCATGATAATATAACATATTTAGTACATGATATTAAAAAGTATATGCTCTATATAAAAAAAAACTGAGACATGCATTGTCAAAAGAATTTTTAAGTAAATTAAAAGAATCATTACTGATTTTCTCTTTTTCCCAGATACTGGACTTTTAACAAAGATAGACACGAAATAATGTATTTTTGGCACTTTACAGAAGTGGAAAAGCACGTCAGGGGGGGATACTGTGATGGTTCAGGGGATTCCTTCCCCTTCTTTCTCTTCCTCTGTCCCCTCTCTTACTATTCCCTGTGCACTTTCCCACTCCTGTCCCACTCTGTCCTCCTCTCTCTGCCCCAATGCCACAGCGCATGCCCCGCAAGTCTCGCGGACCCGAGCGGTCCCCGAGCCCCTGCGGCAAAGCTCCCCGCTCCCAGACACTCTCTATGCCCGCTGCCTGTATCTCACCTCCAGTGGCGGTCCCGTCCGGTCCTCTGCTTCCCTCCGCTGGGGTGCCCGCGGCACGGTGCTCCGCGTGCCTGGTGACGCAGCCTGTGCACGCACACCCTCATCTTACAGAGGGCGCACGCACATGCTCTTCTTCTAAGCCCTGTCACTCTCCTGACTCCTCCTCCCATTCCCTGCAAGCTATCTCGCTCTCTGATCCTTCTGTCTCCTCCTCCTCTCTCCCTGACCTATCATTGTTGTCTCCCACTTCTCTCTCTGCTCCTCCCCTCTCTCCTATTGGTGTGTCTCCCTTTATAATCCCTGTCTGTCCTCTCTATCATCGCTCTGCATAGTTCCTGTTTCCCTGTGTGTGCTGACCTATGCTGTGCTCCCTCTGTGTTCCTGCTTGTATCCTGCTCCTGTGCTACTTTGGATTTCCCTGGCTTTGACCCCTGCTTGTCCTGGACTACCCTGCTCTCTGTACCCCTTGAACCTTGCTACGAACTCTACTTTGCTGACCTCTGGAATCCTTGGACCTGGCTTTGAACTATGACTACTCTACTCTCTGTACCCCAGGACATTGGCACAAGGACATGACCATTCTCACGTTTAACCCTACAAGACATTGCAAGTATCCTAACCACTTTTCCAACAGGCCCAGCAATGCTATACCACACTCAGGGCTTGCTCCCACTGCTGTGGGTGTGTGGTGTAATACCGTTCCCACCTCAGTATTGGGGTCTTGCCAGGTCTGCGGGCATACAGGCATGACATTATGCAGAGCCCAACAAACGCAGACCCCCCTGAGGTGGGTACAAGTATTTCCATAGAGGCCTTACAATTTGTCAGTAACCAGTTATCTACTGTCTCCCAGCAATTGGCTAAGTTCTCCCCTCTGGAGAGCCGCATGGCTCCTACGCCACCAGTTGCCACTAACAACGCCAGCTCTGGGCTCCGTATTCCTTCACCGAATCGCTACAATGAGGACCCCCTCGCCTGCCGCGGTTTCTTAAACGTATGCGAGGTGCAATTCGAGATGTCCCCCTCCCTGTTTCCCACTGGTTGTGCTAAGGTAGCGTATATCTATGCCTTGCTCACCGGAGACGCTCTCGCCTGGGCCTCTCCCCTGTGGGAGCACAAAAGCGAATTAACGCAAGATTACTCTCTTCAGACGCGAGTTTCAACTTGTATTCGGTACCCCTGCACGGCGCGAGACAGCCGCTTTCTCTCTTTTTCACATTTCACAGGCCCGAAGATCAGCTGCCAAATACGCCATTGAGTTCTGTACTCTAGCTGCTGAAACCCAATGGAATGATGAGGCATTCGCCGCCGCGTACTGGCATGGACTCTCAGATACGTTGAAAGCCGATCTAGCTACTCATGCCCGGCCATCATCCCTGGAGGAGTTGATTACCCTGAGCGTACGCATGGATCAGCGTACTCAGGAGCGACGGCACGAGAGGCACTGTTCTCACTCTCCTTCTTCTGTTGTTTCTCACAAGTCGCCTACAACACCCCTCCTGGCACTGGAGTCTCCGTAGCCGATGCAGGTCGGCAGTCAGCAACTTCGGGCCACAGAGAGAGTGCGACGTCGTCTGAATAGACTTTGTTTCTACTTTGCTTCTCCGGAACATTGTCTCCAGAATTGTCCCCTGAAGCCGGGAAACGGGCACACCCAGTAAAGGTAGAGGGGCTTCTACTGGGTACTGTCTCTCCTTGGCCCTCTTTCCACGAAGCTTTCCCAAAGAAGTTTCTGCTTCCTGCTACTTTGGAGGGTCCGAACCTTTTCCTGCAGGTCGAAGCTTTCATCGATTCGGGATCTGGTGGTAACTTCCTGGACCAGAAGTTCGCGTTGGAGAATCAAATCCGCATGGTCAGAAGGTAAACTCCCATTGGCCTCGAGGCCATCGACGGCCGAACACTCCAGCCGGCGTTTATCATTTGGGAGTCTATTCCTCTCACACTGAACTTGGCTGACGGTCCTAAGGAGGTAATAATCTTCGATATTTTTCAATCTCTTACAGTGCAAATTATTTTAGGATTGCCTTGGCTTCAACTCCACAATCCGCACATTGATTGGACTGGTACTCTGCCTCTCCAGTGGCCTTCGTCCGCAGATGCTGTTCCTGCGGAGTCTCCTGTTGCAGTGCTTGCCGGTCTGGATTCCGTTCCTTCTAATCTATTGATCCTGCCTACGGTGTATCATGAGTACTTGGATGGCTTCAACAAGGTGCAAGCAGAGGTTCTACCTCTCCATCGCCCGTACGATTGTGCTATCGATCTGATTCCTGTGACCATCCTGCCTAAGTCGAAGTCATATCCACTCTCCGTCCCAGAGACCGAGGCCATGACGTCTTACATTCAAGAAAATTTGGAGAAAGATTTCATCCGCAACTCTACCTCCCCTGCCGGGGCTTGCTTCTTCTTTGTGAAGAAGAAGGATGGATCACTTAGGCCGTGCATTGACTTCCGCGGACTCAATAAGATCACGGTGAAGTACCGGTATCCTCTAACACTTATCTCTGAACTGTTCGATCGTCTCCAGGGGGCCTCTATCTTCTTAAAGCTCGACTTAAGAGGCGCCTATAATCTCATTCGCATAAGGGAGGGGGACAAGTGGAAAACAGCATTTAACACACGATCATGACATTATGAATATCTTGTTATGCCCTTTGGTTTATGTAACGCTCCTGCCGTTTTTCAAGAGTTCATGAACGACATCTTCGCGATGTATTGGGAACATTTGTCATAGTCTATCTAGATGACATCCTTATTTTCTCTAAAAATCTGGAGAAACACATTCAACATACCAAACAAGTGCTTTCTAGGCTCCGTTCTAATCGCCTATATGCCAAGATGGAGAAGTGTTTGTTCCACCAAACCTCTACTGCATTCTTAGGCTATATCATCACCAGTCAAGGCTTCTCCATGGATCCAGAAAAACTGAAAGCTGTTCTCGATTGGCTGCTGCCTAATTCACTCAAGGCTGTGCAGCGTTTTCTCGGCTTTGCCAACTATTACAGGAAATTCATCAAAAAAAAATCTTCTATTGCCCTTCCCATCTCCGCATTGACCAAGAAGGGCACCGATACAACTTCCTGGTCCCCGGAGGCTATTCTTGCTTTTGAGGTACTCAAGAAGGCTTTTGTTTCCGCACCCATCCTTCGCCATCCGGATGCCTCCCTCCCCTTCACTTTGGAGGTCGACGCCTTGGACGTTGGAGCCGGAGCAGTCCTTTCCCAGAGGACTTCTCCTCAAGAGAAACTCCACCCCTGTGGGTTTTTTTTCGCGAAAATTTTCATCTGCCGAAAGGAATTATGATGTTGGTAATCGTGAACTTTTGGCCATAAAACTGGCTCTTCAAGAATGGAGGCAACTTTTGGAGGGCTCCAAGGAACCAGTTGCTATTCTCACTGACCACAAAAATTTGTTGTATATCGAGGGGGCTCGTCGCCTGGGGTCCCAGCCAAGCTCGGTGGTCGCTCTTCTTTTCCTGCTTTAACTATACTATTTCATATATTCCTGGTACCAAAAATGTCAAAGCGGACGCTCTCTCTCGTCAGTTCGTCACAGAAACCGAAGCTAATGAAACCACATTAACCACGGAGCCTATCCTTCCTGCCAAATGTATAATTTCCGCTAACAACTTCGATGTGTTGGACGAAATCAGCAAAGCTCAAGCTCACATTCCCAGCAGGTTTAGGGTACCAGAAGGACGCCTATACGCAGCTCAACGCTTTCGCCATAAAATTTTGCTTTGGGGTCATTCTTCTAGAGCAGTCGGTCATCCAGGCTTCAAAAGGACAGCAGATCTCATTACACAGACATTTTGGTGGCCAAAGATGAACAGTGATATTCTCGACTTTACCACTGCCTGCCCTGTATGTGCCCAGAGTAAAACACTCCATCACAAACCTTCGGACTTCTCTTACCTCTTCCCATTCCGGAACAACCCTGGAAACATATATCGATGGATTTCATTGTCGAATTGCCCAATTCCAGAGGAATGAACACCATTCTGGTCCTAGTGGATAGGTTCTCTAAACAAGCACACTTTATTCCCCTCAAGAGTCTTCCTAATTCTGCCACTTTGGCCGATGTCTTTTCCAAAGAAATTTTCAGGTTACATGGCGTCCCCAATTCTATTGTCCCTGACCGTGGATCTCAGTTCATCTCTAAATTCTGGCGGGCATTTTCCTAAAGACTCGGAATCTCTCTCTTGTTTTCCTCAGGATATCATCCTCAAACCAATGTCAAACCAAAAAGATGAATCAAACTCTTGAATAATATCTAAGATGCTTCATATCTGACTCACAGGACAACTGGGTGGACCTTTTCCCATGGGCCGAATTTGCCATCAATTCTCTCAAAAACGAGTCTACTCAAGAGTCTCCCTTCTTTATTAACTTCGGTTTCCACCCCAGTAGCCTTCCTCTCTCGCCTTCTCCTTCGGGCGTTCCTGCGGCCGACTCTCATGTCGCTAATTTACAGGAATCTTGGAAAAAAATCCTCAAAACTTTACAACCTGCGGTTGCCAAACAAAAGACCAAGGCGGATCGTCATCGTCAACCTGGCCTTCTTTCAAACCTGGTGACAGGGTGTGGTTATCCTCAAAGAATATCAGGCTTAAAACGCCATCACGTAAATTATCTCAGAGATTCCTGGGCCCGTTCAAAATATTAGAAAAGATTAACCCAGTAGCTTACCGTCTTGACCTGCCTCCCACCATGAGGATTCCTTCTGTGTTTCATGCTTCCCTTCTCAAACCCTTTGTGCAAAGTCCTCATTTTCCTGTCCCCTCTCGGGAACCCAATCCAGTCTCCACCCTAGGACAACAGGAGTACGAGGTCCAATCCCTCATTGATTCCCACTGGTCTAAAAACAAACTCCAGTTCCTGGTCCACTGGAAGGGCTACGGTCCGGAAGAACGTTCGTGGGTACAAGCACGTCATATCCATGCCCCAAGATTACTCCAACAATTCCACCAAAAATTTCCACTTAAACCTTGGTTGGATCGCTCGGAGATCGATCCTCAAGGGGGGGATACTGTGACGGTTCAGGGGATTCCTTCCCCTTCTTTTTCTTCCTCTGTCCCCTCTCTTACTATTCCCTCTGCACTTTCCCACTCCTGTCCCGCTCTGTCCTCGTCTCTCTCTGCCCCAATGCCTCAGCGCATGCCCCGCAAGTCTCGCGCACCCGTGCGGTCCCCGAGCCCCAGCGGCAATGCTCCCCGCTCCCAGACACTCTCTATGCCCGCTGCCTGTATCTCACCTCCAGTGGCGGTCCCGTCCGGTCCTCTGCTTCCCTCCGCTGGGGTGCCTGCGGCGCTCCGCGCGCCTGGTGACGCAGCCTGTGCGCGCGCACCCTCATCTTACAGAGGTCGCACGCACACGCTCTTCTTCTAAGCCCTGTCACTCTCCTGACTCCTCCTCCCATTCCCTGCAGGCTATCTCACTCTCTGATCCTTCTGTTTCCTCCTCCTCTCTCCCTGATCTATCCTTGTTGTCTCCCACTTCTCTCTCTGCTCCTCCCCTCTCTCCTATTGGTGTGTCTCCCTTTATAATCCCTGTCTGTCCTCTCTATCATCGCTCTTCATAGTTCCTATTTCCCTGTTTGTGCTGACCTATGCTGTGCTCCCTCTGTGTTCCTGCTTGTATCCTGCTCCTGTGTTACTTTGGATTTCCCTGGCTTTAACTCCTGCTTGTCTTGGACTACCCTGCTCTCTGTACCCCTTGAACCTTGCTACGAACTCTACTTTGCTGACCTCTGGAATCCTTGGACCTGGCTTTGAACTATGACTACTCTACTCTCTGGACCCCTGGATATTGGCACACGGACTATACCATTCTTACGTTTAACCCTACAAGTTGCAAGTATCCTAACCACTTTTCCAACAGGCAAAGCAACGCTATACCACACTCCGGGCTTGCTCCCACTGCTGTGGGTGTGTGGTGTAATACCGTTCCCATCTCAGTATTGGGGTCTTGCCAGGTCTGCGGGCAAACAGGTGTGACACATTGTCAAAAGAATATTTAAGTAAATTAAAAGAATCATTACTAATTTTCTCTTTTGCCCAGATACTGTACTTTTAACAAAGATAGACATGAAATAATGTATTTTTGGCACTTTACAGAAGTGGAAAAGCACGTCATTGTCGTCTTTCTGCATTTAACATATGATTTGTTACCAAAAAAAGAGTGATGCAGCTTCTACTGTAGCTTTACAGCATGTAACCTTAATAAACACATGTACCTCTTTCTCCCACTGTAACTTATGATCCCACTATAATCTACCTTTTAGGTCCTTTGGTGCCAACTTCTTTTTATACACTGATAGATGTTTATATTTTATTGGTATTGTCTTCACACCCTATTGTATTATTCTGTAATACAGAGGTATATAGAGGCACTCCCAATGCCAATAAGAGTGCAAAGACAAAAGAGAAATGACATTGATGGAAACTAACCCATCAATGCACATATGTTCCAAAAAGAGGCCTACTGTATAATAATACTGTACAATGTAGTAAAAATGTGGAGGCACACGAGTAATGATGACAAAATGCTAAGGTTTACTACATAGTAGTGGGCAAAGTGAAAGTAACATTTTGGGGAAACAGCCCCTTCCTTAAACAAAAGTCACTCGTTTCAAAAGCACATGGGTGAATTTTGTCTGTGGACGTGGGCTGTGTCCCCGAAATGTTACTTTAGTTCTGCCTACTACTATGCAGTAAACCTTAGCATTTTAGCATAATTACTTGTGTGCTCCATCTTTTTTCTACATTATGTATTATGCTGTATAAAATGTTGGCAGCAGAGGCGGATGAATCAATAAACAGACTGGGCACCTGATATGGGCCTGCGGAAGACCAGGAGCCCCGTGGAAGTTCATTAATCAAGCCCTATGTTTAACCGGAATCATCAGACTCAATATGTTGTCAGTGACTACAACTCTTCCTTTCAGCGCATGATACTTGTGGAGCTGTAAGAGAGTCACTAACAGGACCTGGTTAATTCTGATAAAGTCCAGGGGGAAGAAGCTTTGCAGCCAGAGAGTCTGTGTGTAATGTATATGTCAGTGTATATCTGTGTCCGTATTGGCCTTGTATGTATGTACTGTATCTGTGCCTGTTTATATGCATATGTGTGTGCAGTATTATGTGTATATGTGTGTGTGTGTATACCTTTATATGTGTGTGTACAGTATGTGCCTATGTACGTATACCAGTCTGTGGAGTTTTATAACTTAAATACAGATGTAGCATGTAGTTATTTCTCACATTGTTAAACATGATATGTTATGTATTAACATGCCCTTGGTTTTCTGTATAAAAGTCTGGGCACAACTGAATAAACTTTGAAGTGTGGAAGCAGCCCTGTTGTCTGGCTCCTATCTTCCCGAGGTCGTATTTGTCTGTGTTTCAGAGACTGCTAAACCAGTGCTGTCAAAATCTCCCCGGGTTGAGTGAAGTGATTCCTACCAAAGTGAAAAAGTAACGCATTCAGTTGGTGGCAGAGGTGGGATCTCCACTGGGTCGGTGAGTATACTCTAATCTATTGCTTCTCGCCTTCACTCTGGGGATCCCTATTGGTAGGATATCAGAATATAAAGTCCCTGATAGGTTTTAAAGGGTATAAAGTCTCTGATATTATCAGGGTATAAAGTCCCTGATATCAATTACGGGTATAAAGTCCCTAATTGTTGTTGTTTATCAGACTGGTTTACGCTTTCCCAGACACAGCAGACTTATTATATACTGCTGCGGCCGAGTTTATTCGAGCATTTGCCCGTTCTCGGCCGCAGCAGTAACCTGGCGCGCGCCGGAGGGTGCCGGGCGCGCGCCGAAGCAGCGGAGGAGCGTCCTCCGATCGGGGCGCTCTCCCTCCCGCTGCCGGGTCCCCCGGAACCCCCTGTCGCCGTCCCCCACATCGCGGGACACCAGGGCTCCCTCGGGGAGCCCTGGACGCGCGTGCAGGGGGCGCAGGCACCCGATGACGCGTGACCGCGCATCGGTGATGCGCAGCACGCTGAGGGAGTGCGGCTAGCACGCCAGGGCATCCCCCGGCTTGCGGTGCTAGCCGTGCTGCAATAAAGTGTGTCGGTAGTGAAGTATAAGTGTTGTATTATAGAGTATAAGTTTTGTATTATAGAGTATAAGTGTTGTATTATAGAGTATAAGTATTGTATTGTAGAGTACAAGTGTTAAGATTACAGCGATAAGTTTTTTCTTTTAGATCTTCTGTATAAGTTTCCTTTGTATTGCAATCATTTTGTTTTTATATAAACTAATTATGGGTACTAACACTAGTAAAAATCTGGGAGGTAAACCAGAGGTTATTTAGTACAGAACTAACAAAAAGACTAATAAAAATAAAAATGTAGGACAGGTCACCCTTTGTAGACGGTAACCAGGTCAAAGCCCCAAAGAATTTGTTGTACAGATTGTCGGAGATTATTATGTTGATCCGTTTGTGGACAATTTCTCTGGTTGGACTGAAGCAATTGGTTCCACTAGTCCGTTTCCAAGAGACGGTGCCTTTGATGATTTTCATATGTTGATGCTCAGAGGCACTTGTCTAGGGGATCCTGACTGGTTGTGGTTTGGTCCTAACCCAAAGTGGAATATGAAATATATGCGGGAATCTGCCAATGCATGGATTAAAATTGCCCCCTATGGGTGTGAAATATTTCCCGATAAAATTGTGTCCTCCACACCTCCACCGCCTTATATATCTTCCCTGTACACTAGTTTATCTCAGGAACCCTTTTCGGATGAGGATGTTTTATTAGCAATAACACCCCGTGTTGACCACAGTCTGACTGTGAGTCGCAGTGAGACCCCTCCACCCCCTTCGGGTTTGGGTACGCAACAAATATTCTCCACTTCTGTTAGTGAGGGTACCCGAGCTAAAATACAAGCTGCTCAGCAACTGGCTGCTTCTAAATCTGGTCTCACTGAGTCAGTCAGCCCTCAAAAGAGCAGTGATAAGTCGTGGACCATGAGAAGTCCTAGAGGTCTCTTACCAACCATATGAAAGGGAAGGGGAGGGTTAATTCCCACTTGTGATGCTAACCAGGAGTAGGCAATGTTTGATCATGATATAAAAATATAAACATCTTCATAGCATAGGACAGTTCATAAGACTCAGGATTCCAGATAGTCCAATGTTAAACACACTCCCATAGATTATGCCACTAGCCATATAGGTAAGTCTTATGTGGTGGTCTAGGTAACCGTGTGTGGGACTGATCACATAAATGAACTAAATGGATTACTCACTGCTGACCTTGGGGATATCCTGGTCCTGTCCTGCGTGCTCCTACCAAGGAACAATTGAAGAGAGTACAGGGAAAACGGCGGTGCATCTGCTGCTGCTGCTGAAGATTGGAAACCACAAACTGCAAACCACAAAATATCCTAGGTGCAAAAAATTATTTTAGGGCATAGTAACAGCCAAAAAGAACACTCTGACGCGTTTCCCGTGGTATCCCACGCTTTATCAAAGAGTAAAATCACTTACAACGATCACATACTTAAATACCCACAATTCCCTCTCCTATGACGCTGTGTAATTTGGGCCAATCGGAAGCGTGGGAGGCGTCACTCCCCTCTAGCTAGTGTAAGGCACATTAGCCTGAAGCAAACCAGCTGTGCTTCACAGTGCAATTTTGTGGTTTGCAGTTTGTGGTTTCCAATCTTCAGCAGCAGCAGCAGCAGCAGCAGCAGCAGCAGCAGCAGCAGCAGCAGCAGCAGCAGCAGCAGCAGCAGCAGCAGCAGCAGCAGCAGCAGATGCACCGCCATTTTCCCTGTACTCTCTTCAATTGTTCCTTGGTAGGAGCACGCAGGACAGGACCAGGATATCCCCAAGGTCAGCAGTGAGTAATCCATTTACTTCATTTATGTGATCAGTCCCACACACGGTTACCTAGACCACCACATAAGACTTACCTATATGGCTAGTGGCATAATCTATGGGAGTGTGTTTAACATTGGACTATCTGGAATCCTGAGTCTTATGAACTGTCCTATGCTATGAAGATGTTTATATTTTTATATCATGATCAAACATTGCCTACTCCTGGTTAGCATCACAAGTGGGAATTAACCCTCCCCTTCCCTTTCATGTTCAGCAATCAAGTGAGGGCTCCGGAGTGGAAATGTTTTAAAACCATATGATTACCATACTGCAATACCAGGTGCTGTGACTTGGATTCACAGGGCATTTTTTACCCTCACAGTCACATTTTTTTCATTTTATCATTTTTTGTTGTTGTTTTTGTATTTTTTATGCATTTTTCACCACGGTGGATAATAAATAGATAATTTTATTATTTTTTCTGTTAGTCAACCAAAACTATACTGCATTTAGTCTATTGGACTTTGTTAGCACAGGACTGTGTGTACTATGGAGGATATGGAAGATATACCTACAGTACTTAAACCATACACATACAACAATGAAGATATCACTAATAGAATAAGACAAGCTGAATTTGTGTAAATAATAAAGTAAATTTATTAAAGTAAATAAAAGTAAATAAAAAAGAAAATGCAAGTATGTATTTTGATGAAGGCAGGGGTAGAGGAAGAGGACGAGGTAGAAATCAGGGTAGAAGGTTTTTTGCTGGACACGTAACCAGTCTGGAGCTAGAGGCCAAAATAATGGGGTTTGTTTTAATTGTGGTAATTTTGGCCATTGGCACCGAGAGTGTCCCCAACCCCCTCAAAACCAGGGTGGTTACCAAGATGCACCACACCTTAGGGAAAACACTGACATTCACAATAACCCTAATCAACCTATGTGGGCACGTCCCGATAATCGGGGTCCTCCGGCAGGTCATGATCTCCGGGTGTAGTGGAAACCTAACAAACCACAATAGGGGTGCCGGAGGATGGAACCCCTCGCTTGTTACCTTACCCAATTGTCCTCTCGCTGGGAAACGTTGCCTCTGACTACTCTTGCTGTAGATGGCAAGATGTATAATTTTTAGTAGACACAGGAGCAACTAAGGGCATCATGCAGTAAGCAGCGAAAAAAAGCATTAGCCAGTTTAGCAAGTAGCCATGTTTTTGGCGTGTTAAACTCGCTGTATGCTGTAAGGGGCGAATCCCTGGCGAATGAATGCGCCACCACCATTTGATAAAATGGCTAGTAACCGGTGGCGAGACGGCTGCCTAGCGAGAAACTGCCGAGAAGCCGTCCCCTGCCGAGATGTGTTTGCAGCAGAGAGAGATCCGCTGCTCTCTCGGCGCAAACATCGGCACATTAAAAATTATTTTTAAAACCATTTTTTTTTCATAGTATACATGTGCAGGGGGTCTCGGGAGCTGAACCGCATTGGTTTCAGGTCCGGGGACCCCCTGCTTCCCGAGATACAGGCCCCTTTATGAGGAGCCGGTATCCCTCTGCATTTAAAGGTCCCGATCACGTGACTGAGGATTATAAACAAAGCAGAGGGATACCGGCACCCCATAAAGGGGCCTGTATCTCGGGAAGCAGGGGGTCCCCGGACCTAAAACCAAAGCGGTTCAGCTCCGGAGACCCTCTGCACATCTACACTATGACTTAAAAACAATATCAATAAAGACTCGTTCCTTAACTTTGCGACTATCTGCTATGGTAGCAAAGCAGCATGAATATTTTTTTAATAATACTGTAGAGTGAGCAGGGGGTCCCCTGAGCTGAACCGCATAGCTTTGTGGACCAGGGACCCCCTGGTTCCCGAGTTACAGGCCCCGGTATGTGTGATCGGATGGGCAGTGTCGCCGCCATGTTTATAGCGTCCCATACAAACCGTGCCCGCAATAAACATGGAGTCGACACTGTAACCGATGCCCCAAACTGGGGCCTGTAACTCGGGAAGCAGGGGGTCTCTGAGCCACAAATCAATGCGGTTCAGCTCAGGGGACCCCCTGCTCCCGCACAATATTATTAAAATACATTAATGCTGCTTCATTACCATAACGGATAGCCGCTAAGGCAATGAAGGGGTTACCGCATAATAGTATGTTTATTGAGGACAATTGCCCCCAATAAACATAGCAATACACAACATACAATACAGTAATGGGCAACATTACTATTATCGACAAATGGATAATAGTGCAGTTGTCCATTTAAAATACATACAGAACAATAAATACATTAAATACATATAACACTCACCCATGTCCGGCTGCCACGATGAAGGCCATCCTCATCTTCATCCTGCTAATGCCCCATCCACTTCTGCAAAACAGACACAAGAATAAAAACATCCAATGTAATGTCCCCTAACCCCTTAATCACCATAGCGGTTATTAACCGCTACTGTCATGTAGGGGTTAACCCACCATCAGCCACATAACCTCCCCCACTACCTTCCCACCCCTTGAGGCCTTACCACCCTCACCCACTACCCATAAGGGAGTCCTACCACATACCCTTGGGGCCAATACCCCCTCCCCCCACCCCAACACACACAGTACAATAATGTGCCAAATAAATATTATCCAGATAGGGATAATACATTATTTGGCCATTATTAAACACATTAACTAGCATATTAAAAGAAAGAAAATTCTACTGACCTCATCAATAAAAAGGCCCCGTCGCCAGCATGATCCTTGTGGTCCGTTGTCAAAATAATACATAGCCAATACATTGCAATGACATTCACATATCAATGAACCCCTTAAGCGCCTTCTCGGGTACTAACCGCAAAGGTAATTAAGGGGTTAAGCCATCCTGGCAATGGCAATACCACTTATCCATAACATCCTCAATGAAATACAATGCCATTTCCAAAACAAATCAAATGTAATCATCTAATCTAAAGCATCAAATGCCAATCCAAAGTCTCAAATGCCACTTAAAACATTGCATTTACATTGTATACATGATGCATAAAAAGTAAGCTACATGTAGACGCTGCAAATTAATGTTAACAATACAATATTTCAAATAAAATAGCATTACATCAAAAGAAGTATACTATGTAATCCAATACAGTCACCATCAATCAATTAACATACATGAATTACATCCCAAAACAATTAAAATAGCATCCATACCAATTCCACAATTAACTATAGCAACCGTTAAACAGAACAAGGTACCATCATACAAAATAGGACACCAACAATTACAATATACTAAAGCAAGCCTCACCATTACCTAAAGTACAGCATAGAAGCCCAAAAATGACATCTATCTAATTATAAAATACATTGAACACACATCTATGCATAGCAGCATAGCCACAATAATTTAAAATAGTGCAAAGCAAGCTTTTAAAACAATATAATTTCTTACCCTGTATGTATATATCTCTCTAGATATACATACATACATACAGTGGCAAGAAATGATGTACAATAAAAAAAACAACACATGTAAAAAGCAACAAAAAACACAGTTACATTAAATACATTTCTTTAGTTCACTTACCATTACTTGACCCACTCACCGACTCCCGTTGAACAGCTTACTCAAGAACCAATCCACAAACAGGAACCCATAAAATAATAAACCAGAAAATAATAAACATTAAAATAATAAAACACGACAATCCAGGGGTCTTCTACTTCTAATCCATCTTCATCTGTATTCTTGTTTCTTCTATCTTCTTCCGGGGTCTTCTTCCCGTCTGCTGCCACGCCCTGGTCTTCTTTCTTCTCCGGAGGTCTTTCCTACTCGGCGTCTGGCTTCAAAATGAGACGACATAGGCTTTTAAAGGCCTATGACGTCACATTTTCGTCATGGTTTCCACGCCCCTGATTGGGCCGTGAAAACCATGTGTTCTGGCCGATACAAAAAAAATGATGACGTCACTTAAAGGCAATGAAAGCACAGCCAATCAGAATGGCTTTGCGTCAATTAAAAACACAAAAAACACAGCGCACAACGCTCATAGTGCATTAAAAATTATATTAACATAAACAATATTTAAGGTGAGTATCGTGCGTACATCAAAGTAGTAATAAACAAGCATTTGCGGGATAATGTTACCCAACACCACGTGGAAGCCGGATCAGATGTCCTCACATGAGGATGGAAGCTGGTTCCTTTGACACCGGTTCCTGTTCAGGTAGGTAAGAAGTCTCTGATAGTCCTTGCTCCCATAAGCGAGTCAACACGTTAGCAGCTCTGCCGTAGATTGCTGCTTTTAGATGGAGCTCCACACCAGCTGAGATCCTCTCTCTCCCCTCCGTTTGGACACTTCCGGATTGGTGACGTCACCGCGGGGTTTCTCGCCGATACTGGCGCCGGTTACACTGGGTAGGCTCGTCGTAATGGGGCAGTACAGTTAAAAACAATACTGCTCTTGGCTCTTCCAACGCGTTTCGAAACCCGTGGGTTTCTCCATCAGGGTGAAATATATAAGTGGAATATATTGGGTTTTAAATACCCCACGCCAGGACCTCATTGGTCTATCTGATTAACTTCTCCTCCAATGAGAGGATGGCGGGGAGGAGTCAAAGAACCCGGACTGCACGCCTTACTTGTTGTCATTGACAACATAACAAAAACAAAATAAACTTTATTAGCAAGCAAAAAATTGAACAACAATAGACAGATACAATAATAGAACACGATAGGTGATTCTAAAACAGAGAGAGGAATATTAATACATAGACAAAGTGAGCAGCATATTGAAAATGCATCAAGTAATGACACATTTAATCACCCTCCAATCTAATCATATCATCTGTTTCTCAGAGAAGAAGCACGAAACTAGAGTATAATTCACATGTGGAAATTCTAATTAGGAATACAGTAAACCATGCAAAAACGCATACTGAAAATTTAAATAGTAAATAAATATATATTGATCACATTAAAAGGACATAGAGGCAAAAGTTAAAATTAATGAGTTAATATGATATGTTAAGACTAATAAAAAAGTTCATTACTGTGTCAGGCATAGACCACAAATTTCATGAGGATAAATCAATAGAGAGACCAGATATCTAAATCCTCATTTAGACCCCCTGGATACAAAGTGTTTAGTTTATGTATCCAGAAGGTTTCCTGCCTAGATAGTTCTTTTACTCTATCTCCCCCTCTTCTATTCCTTGGTATATACTTAATACCCTTGAATAATAGAGAGGAGGGATCACTGTTGTGACATTGTGCATAATGTTTAGACAGGCTATGTTTCATATACCCTATTCTAATGTTACGCAGGTGTTCTTGAATGCGCACTTTTAATGGGCGTTTAGTACATCCCACGTACAATAGGCCGCACGGACACTCTATTAAATATACTACATGATCTGTGTTACAATAAATAAAATCTTTTATGTCGTGATTTTCTCCAGTTTTTGTACACATAAATGTCTTTTTATCAGGGTGCAAATGCTTGCATACTGAGCACTTACCACATTTAAAATTCCCAATAGGTTTGTTGTTTAACCATTTTTTATTTTGGTCTTATATCTTTTGGTTTTATATCACTTGGGGATAATGTATTCTTTACATTTTTTGCCTTTCTGTATATAAATTTCGGGAATTTTGAAATGTGAGCACTCAGCAGCGAGTCATTCGAGAGAATTGACCAATGTTTTATTATTATTTTCTCAATCTGCCCTGTCATTGAATTAAAATTTGTGATAAAATTACATTACATTTTCCCTCATTCTCTTGTAAGCTCTTTACTTTTTTATTCTTTGGTAATAACATTGTTTTTCTTTCTATTTTCCTCACTTTTTACAGGTCATTATTTAATTTGTCGAGATGATAGCCCCTCTCTAAAAATCTCAAAGTTAGTTTTTTGGCCTGTTCTTCAAAATCTATATCTGTGTTACAGTTTTTCCTCAATCTATAGTATTGGCCACTGGGTATATTTTTTATCCACGTTTTTTTGTGGTTACTAGTGGCTAGGAGGAGATTGTTTGAATCAACTTCTTTGAAGTATGTTCTCGTCACCAACCTCACCTCATCTGACACCAGCAGGCTAAGATCTAAAAAGTGTACAGTACTGCACGACACACTTTATTCGAGCAAATACCCGGTATGTACCTGGCAGATACCTGGAATGCGCCGCTCCTCACCTCTGACAAGCCCCGTTTCATTTGCCTTCCCAGCCTGGGTTCATGCCTGGCTGACGGGCGGCTGATCTGTTAAATAATGATTAGGATTTAATAGGCTGCAATTCTTTGCGTGTCTACCAGATGGCATAAATTCATGAATTGTAATGCAGTATATATATATACTGAACACTTGTCGCCGTCCCATATGCACAGAATATCGTCTATGAAACGACGCCATACAATTATATTTGCTTTGAAGGGATTGTTATTATGTAAATAATCATTTTCCCATCCTCCCATATACAGGTTTGCGAAACTGGGGGCAAACCTAGTACCCATCGCAGTTCCGCAAACCTGCAGGAAAAATTCATCCAAAAACATGAAGTAATTGTGTTTTAAAATGTAATTTATTGAGTCCAAAATAAATTTCCTATTGAGAGGATGTAAGTCTACATCATTCAGTAGAAAAGAATGGATGGCTTTGAGGCCTGCCCCATGTGGGATGTTTGTATATAGGGCCTGCACATCACATGTGAGCCACCTATATGAGTCCTTCCACTCAAAACCTTCCAACAAATTCAACACTGATGTTGAGTCTCTCAAATATGAAGGAAGTTTTACCACATAGGGTTGGAGGAAGTAGTCCACATATTGGGACAAATTAGCAGTTAGACTCTGAATTCCCGATATGATCGGTCTACCGGGTGGATTCGTTAAACTTTTATGCGTTTTTGGGAGGTGGTAAAAGATAGCAATTCTTGGACAACTGGAGTATAGGAAATCATATTTACTTTTTTCTATGACATTGGTAGTGAGGGCTTCATCTAGAAGGCCTTTCAGTAGAATTAAAAATTCCCCTGTAGGATCTTTCTTCAATCTTTTGTAGGAGGAGGTGTCGTTTAGGAGTCTGATGGCCTCCCCCTCATAATCCTTCCTATTTTGTAACACGACACCTCCCCCCTTATCAGCTTGCCTGATTATTAAGTCCTTGTTTTGTTGTAGGAGTTTTAGAGCAAGGGTTTCATTTTTATTTAAATTGTGTCTTATGTCACCATTCCGAACATTATTTGTTAAAAGATTAAAATCTTTGTTGACCATGTTAAAAATTGTCTCTATGTCATGGCCTTTAGAGTGTACAGGGTAAAATTTAGATTTCCCTCTAAAGTGGGTATGTGTGCAGGTTGGCTCATTGTTCACAGTCTCTGTCTGAAGAGTTGCAGATGGAACAGAACTGTTTTCAGTTCCTACATTCAATAAACTATTCTCCAAATCAGATTTAATAAAGTGTCTCTTCAGAGTGAGGTTGCGAACAAACTTCTGGAGATCTGTGTATAGTTGAAAAGCACTTGGACCACATGAACAAGAGAAAGTGAGGCCTCTGTCTAGAACTTTTTTTGGTCATCCGTTAAGATCACCGTAGACAGATTAAAGATCCCTTTGGGGGATGGTGTTATTAAACCGTCTCGCAATCTCTTTTCTTTAGATCTGGCCCCCCCTCTTGATCCTCTCCTGATAGAACCCTTTTCCTTTCCTTTATTTCCGGTTTTTGTATAGGGCCCTGACTCTCTTCCTTCCTTAGGGGATCTATATGCCTGTTCTTTAATGAGTCTAAAAAACCCGATGGAGAGGGTTGGGCAGGTGATCTATACCTTGGACTTGGTTTAAAAGCTTTTTGATTAAAATTTGAATCATGTTTTTCATATTCTCTTTGTCCATATATAAAATTTGGAATGTAATTTTTCCCTTTATAATTAGGGTTTCTAAAATGTCCCTCAAATCTGGGATGAGGTGGGTACCCATTGTTTGGTGCAAAACCTCTTCTGTCATCATACAATTGGGTATCCCTGCCCCTCTCATTCCAATTTTCCCAACCTCTCTGATTGGGGTAAGGTTTAAAATTCCTTTGCTGATCACTACTTCTATTTTGAGATTGGGAGGAGTCTCTACCACCCCCTCCTTTGGGATTAGTTTTCAAAGATCTACTTCTATCAGGATCTTTTGCCCAATTTCTCTGTCTATTATTATCGTAGTCAGCTTTATCTCTAAAAAACTTTTCGTGCTTCTTCTTCAGAGTTTCTTCCTCCGCATGTTCAAGTTTCATGCAGAGGTCATGCTCTAGCTCCGAGCAATCATATTCGATTACTAGGGGCTCAAGCAATTTAACTACATCTGAGATCTCTTTATCCATTATTTTTAATGTTTTTGTTCTTTCATAGATAATGAGCTTCATAAGTGATATTGATCAGTCATCCAGAATTCTATTCCACTCCTTTAAAAAGTGTTCATTATCCTTACCGAAAGTAGGTGATTTTTTAAAATGCAGGCCCCTAGGGACTCTATCACACTCCACATACTTTTGTATAGTCCTTTTTTCAAGGTGGATTTTACTTTCGGTAAGGAGTAATTGCTCTAAAACTTTAAAATGTTGTTCAATAGACCCCTTAACATTTCCCTTATCAGGAACTACATTGTGTTCCTCTGAAAATAATGTATCAAAATTTTCATCACGTTTTTTCCGGCAATCTACCAGGCTCCAAACCATGGTCCGGAGTGAGTGATTAAACACAAAGTATTAAATAAAATATATATAATATAACAAATGTACAGTGCAGCACCAGTCAGAGCAAAAGAGTGAATAAGTGAGGAAAAAAGTGCGCAACTATTGTTATAGGTGAAGTGATGAATATATAAGGTATAATATGTGACCTTAGTTGATTAGAGCGTCTGCAGCTGCGGTAAAGGGAGGGCTCAGGAACCCCCTATAACTAGCAGATAAAAACACAAAAAACACAGCGCACAACGCTCATAGTGCATTAAAAATTATATTATCATAAACAATATTTAAGGTGAGTATCGTGCGTACATCAAAGTAAGTAGTAATAAACAAGCATTTGCGGGATAATGTTACCCAACACCACGTGGAAGCCGGATCAGATGTCCTCACATGAGGATGGAAGCTGGTTCCTTTGACACCGGTTCCTGTTCAGGTAGGTAAGAAGTCTCTGAGCCGCTAAGGTAATGAAGTGGCCTTTAAATTCATTTTTCCTGCCTCCGATGCATGCCGGGGGGCTCCGGTGCTGGTATTAATGGTATCTCCGATCCGCAACTCATCAGCAGCCTCTCATCATCAACTTGCCAACTTTTTCTTGCGTGGCTGATTCGCCATAAAAACGCCATTCTAGAGTGGCGAATAGCTCCGCTAAGCTACTCGCCACTACTAGAATACAGCGTGGCGGAAAATGTTTCTATTTTAGGCGGAAATTGCCTTCTCGCCTCGCACCGGCGAAAAAAAAAAACGCCAACAAAACTGGCGTTTTTTTTATTCTCACCACTTTCTCGCCCCTTACTGAATAGGGGTAGCCATTTTTGGCGGGAAAGTGGCGAGAATTGCCTTTCCGCTGCTTATTGCATGATGCCCTAAGTCTTCTATTTCTCAGAAAGAGTACAACAGGCCAGTGTGAAACACAAGTGAGTCCTCTACCGGTGTAGGCGGGGTTCCAATTGAATGCAAAGTAACACCCCCTCTTACCATCTCTGCCACGGCTGAGGATAATAACCCCCTGATATTATCTCATGCCTTTTTGATAATCCCCAATTGTCCGGTTAATTTGTTGGAAGAGATCTGATGGGCAGGTTACATATGTCATTCTTTGTGGACTTGCAGGGTGGAATCATTTGTGAGTCTCCTTGTTGTTTAGCTACTCCCTCTTTCTCTCGGTCCACTCCCCTGTTATCTTCCTATTCAGATTCTGAACGCGTCCGGTCCCATAGGTTCGATGAGAATGTCAGGGACACTTTGTGCAAGGCATATGAGTTTGCCCAATTTGAACATGCATATATACGGATGACCCCTAATTAGATGACCGGGCTCTCCCCATTTGAAATACTAATGGGTAGGCCATTCCCTACCCCATGGACAAAGACTCATGGTGTACCAAAAACAAAGGGCGACCTGAATTGTATAATACAGGAATATGTAATACACCTTGTTGACAAGTTGAATGGCATCTATGGTGATGTATCTATGTCTCTTCCTTGTCCCACAGGTACGCCAACACACCCTTTCAAACCAGGTGACACGGTCCTGGTCAAGCAACTTTTAAAAAACAAGACGCTGGATCCTCCCTTCGGCAAATCAACCACCATCATCGCCGTCACCCGTTCTGCAATCTTGACAGAAGACAGCCCAACATGGATACACGCAAGCCGTGTGAAGACCGCACCAATTGGTTCCCGTGGTCCACCCATCATGGACCCGTTGGCAAGCTCCTAATACTTGCCATGTGGTTATCTATTATAATAGCTATAATCTGGGGACTAATTGCGGGACTAACTGCCTGTTATATGCAACACACAGAGACATACACATATATAAATGTTACACCCACCAGTTGTATGTTCAATTGTACAGAATATTCTCGGCGACACAAAAGGGAAAGATGCCAACCTTTGCGGTTCTCTCAGACCACCCATATATTCAACTCTAATCGTTACACGAGATACCTAGTAAGAGATAGGTTTCTGCACACCCATCGTCTCTTGGAGGTTTCTCCCATGGAAGATTTTCCTTTCCTGAGTGGTGAGCAGAAGAATAAATGGGTTTGGTCAGATGGTTGTTCTTTTAGAACAAAAGGAGGGTATTGAAGGGTTTAAAATTTTATTGTCAACTATACAAGTCTCAGGGATTGAAAGGGTTAATATAATCTGCTAGCTTTAGCCTTCTTATATGAGCTGTTCCAGTACTGAGAGAATTAACTCACTATGCTAGTTGTAATCTTTATTTACTTTTGTTGTTCTCAGTTTATCTTTCATACAATAGCAAGAGCTGTAAAATGTCCCAAACAAGACAGCTGGAGGCTCTTGATAAACATTCCCTGTATTTCTCTTTGTAATGTAGAAGTAGAAACTGCCGGCCAAACACAAGCAAGATGTAATGATTTACTAATGCTTTGTCCAAAGACACAGATACATAACCTCTACAGAAACTAGTTATTTCTCACATTGTTAAACATGATATGTTATGTATTAACATGCCGTTGGTTTTCTGTTTAAAAGTATGGGCACACTGAATAAACTTTGAAGTGTGGAAGCAGCCCTGTTGTCTGACTCCTATCTTCCCGAGGTCGTATTTGTCTGTGTTTCGGAGACTGCTAAACCAGTGCTGTCAAAATCTCCCCGGGTTGATTGAAGTGATTCCTACCAAAGTGAAAAAGTAACGCTTTCATAGCAAGACTTACTGTTTGTGTTGCCCTGAAAGTTATAAATGTTTCGTTTTTAATTGCTCAATTATTTTACACAAAAAACAATACAGATTCCTGTGCTCTACCAATCGTGTACTCTATTTGTAAAAAAAAGAGATCTAGATATATTGTTCTACCAGGGAACCTCTTAAAATATAATACACATAAAAGACATAAAACAGATCTCTTTATAAAAATAATGTATTCAAATAATTCTAAGCTACAATATAATTGATAGCTAGCATAAAAAATGTATAACAAAAATAACAATTTAACAGTGCAGTACGGACATCGCAAATAAAACCAGGAGGTATTTGAATGTTCCAATCATTGTCCTTTGTGGAGCCTGATTCACTAACCCCTTTGATGCTCTATTGGATAGTGTTATACACGTTTCTTAGTCCATACAGTATGTAAGAAATCACCCTAATAAAGAAACTTGATGTTCCCAATTACTGGGGTATTGATCTCCCAAAAATCTCTTGAATACTTTTGTCCGTGGTTTACTCCCGTATAATAGTTATGATAACTGGCCGTTTCTTAATTGTACCTTTAGGAGAGAAGTTCCTCCAATTCCAATACCCAGTGGAGTCCACCTTGTGTGTGTTTTGCAATCACTCACAGTTTGAAAGGCTTCAATACTCCAATTTTATGGTCAGTTGAACACTTAATGCCTGGGACCTCTCCGCGTTTAGCGTCACAGCCACGAGGGTCAGCGAGTCCAAGCTGACATAATTGCTTCTCTGCTTTTGCCAAGGTGCCTCGGTTTGGAGAGCTTCAGGTCTCTAGTATTCCCAGCAGTTATACACTTGATATCCTCAGTATTTCTCAGCCTCTGACGTCACGGCCACACAACAAGATCCAAAACAATAGAGCTGTTTGTCTTTGCTCCTCCGTTACTAGAATGATAGTGCCACCATGTGGCCCAACTAGTTTCGCCTTAATCCAGGCTTCATCAGGGGCTGATGGCTATGCTTTGCTCCGTATATTTATACCTCCTGGTCCCAATCAATTAATTGGCAGCAGCTACAGTAGATCTCATGCATAATAAATTGCAAAGTTTTAACAAAGTGCATATACTTCTTAAAGTGCAATTGCAACCTAACATTAAGAATACCTTATACATACATACATAAAGATCTATTCGAATAATAAATATACAGATACATACTTGAATATACAATATTCATAATAAAAAAGAGTTTATTAAGACTGTATTTAGAAACAATTAAACTAAACAAACTAGTACTAAATACTACAGAAATGGGACTATGGGACTATGTCCACATGTTCATTTAATCCATTGGGAACTTTAGTATGCAAATTGTAAATCCATTCCTGTTTTTTTTTGCATTAATATTTTATTGCAATCTCCCCTTCTAATATTGGGAGGTACCTGTTCCAAACCAATGAATTTAAAATGTGACAAATCACTATTGTGATTCAATAAAAAATGTTTGGGAAGATTGTGTAACTTTTTCTTTTGCAATAAATGTTTTTTTGTATTCCTAATATTGTTAACATGTTCCTTAATTCTTAGATGTAATTCTCTCTTAGTTTTCCCTATATAATTTAAACCACATGTACATCAAATTTTATAAACAATATATTTGGACTTGCAATTAATAAAATTAGTAATTTTATTAATTTTCCCTTATGGTAATAAAAATTCTTTAGCTGTGTCCATATATTTACAAATGACACAATTATTACATTTAAAATTACCCAATGGTTTTGTAGTTAGCCAACCAATACCATTGGTTGATTTTGTATTTTCTTTTAAAAGACTTGGGGCCTCATGCAGTAAGCCCCGATACAAAATTTTCGGCACGAATTGCAAAAAGGCTTTTTTTGGGCGATTTGCCCTCGCAGTATTCAGTAAGGGCCGAATCCTTCCGATCCCTGCCGAAGCACTGCGAAAGCAAAGCTGCCGATGAGCTGTGGCGATATAGCCTGGCTCCCGATAAGGCTCCCGATAAGCCTTTGGTGCCGATAGATGTTTGCAGCTGAGAGAGACAAGCCGCTCTCTCAGCGCAAACATCGGCACCAAAAAAAGTATTTAAAAACAACTTTTACTCATAGTGTACATGTGCAGGGGGTCTTCGGAGCTGAACCGCGTTGGTTTGATGTCCGGGGACCCCCTGCCCCCCGAGATACAGGCCCCTTTATGAGGTGCCGGTATCCCTCGGCGTTTAAAGGTCCCGATCACGTGACCGCGACCTGTAAACAAACCAGAGGGATACCGGCACCCCATAAAGGGGCCTGTATCTCGGGGGGCAGGGGGTCCCCGGACCTCAAACCAACGCGGTTCTGCTCCGGAGACTCTCTGCACATGTACAGTATAAATAAAACACACACACATCAATAAAGACTCGTTCCTTACCTTGGCGGCTATGTGCAACGGTAATGAAGCAGCATGAATGTCTTTTTAATTATACTGTACAGTGAGCAGGGGGTCCCCTGAGCTGAACCGCATTGCTTTGTGGAGCAGGGACCCCCTGCTTCCCGAGTTACAGGCCCCGGTATGTGTCATCGGGTGGCAGCGTCGCCGCCATGTTTATAGCGTCCCCGCAATAAACATGGCGTCCACACTGTAACCGTTGGCCCAAACCGGGGCCTGTAACTCGGGAGGCAGGGGGTCTCTGAGCCACAAATAAATGCGCTTCAGCTCAGGGGGCCTCCTGCTTCCGCACAATATTATTAAAATACATTAATGCTGCTTCATTACCATAGCGGATAGCCGCTAAGGCAATGAAGGGGTTAACGCATAGTAGCATGTTTATTGGGGACTAATGCCCCCAATAAACATAACAGCAATACACAACATACAGTATAGTAATGGGCAGAATGACTATTATCCACAAATGGATAATAGTGCAGTTGTCCATTTAAAATACATACACAACAATAAAGACTTTAAATACATATAGCACTCACCCATGTCCCACTGCCACGATGAAGGCCATCCTCATCTTCATCCTGCCCATGCCCCATCCGCTTCTGCAAAACAAACACAAGAATTACAACATCCAAATTAATGTCCCCTAACCCCTTCATCACCATAGCGGTTATTAACCGCTACAGTTATTAAGCCACCATCACCCACATACCCTCCCCCACAAAGCCCCCCAACCACCCTCACCCAATACCCACAGGGGAGTCCTACCAAATACCCTTGGGCCTAATACCCCCTCCCCCAGCACATACAGTACAATAATGAGCCAAATAACTATTATCCACATAGGTATAATACATTATTTGGCCATTATTAAACACATTCAATACCGTTAAAATGTAAAGAAAATTGTACTAACCTCATCAATAAGAAGTCTCCGTCGCCAGCATCATCCTTGGGGTCCGTTGCCAACATTATAAATAGCCACAACATTTGAATATCATTAACATAACACTGAACCCCTTAATCACCTTATCGGGTACTAACCTGAAAGGTAATTAAGGGGTGAAGCCATCCTGCAATGCCTACAACAGTTATGCATAACATCCTCAGTGAAATAAATACCCATTGCCTAACCAAATTCCATTTAATCATTCAATCTGTAGGCTCACATGCCTCATAAAACATTGCATTTACAGTGTATACATGTAGCATAACATGTAAACTGCATGTTCACGCTGCAAATCAATGTTAACAATACAATAATCCCACTCAAATCGCCATACATCACAAGAAGTATATTATTTAATCCAATAAACTCACCATCAATGAATTAACACACATCACTTACATCCCTAAACAATTAAAATACCATCCATACCAATTACACAATGAACTAAAGCTATCCTAACAGAGAACCACTTCAAAACATAGAAAAAAGTACACCAACAATTACAATATACAAGAAAGCAAGGCTTTCCATATCCTACTGTACGGCCTGGAAGCCCAAAACTTACATCTGTCTAAAAATAAAATACATTTAGCACACATCAATGCATAGCCACAATGATTAACAATACAGAATAAGAAGCTTTAACAACACTATCATTTCTTACCCTGTATATATATCTGTACACATACATACAGACATACATACAGTGGGAAGAAATGATATGCATTATAAAAAATGAAAACATGAAAAAGCAACAAAAAAAACAGTTACATTAAGAACATTTCTTTATTTAACTTACCATTACTTGCCCCCACCGACTCCCGTTGATCAGCTTACTCACGAACCAATCCACGACACCATCCACGACACAATCCAGGAACAAATCCACGAACCAAACCAGGAACCAATCCAAGAACAAGTGCAGGAACCAATCCAGGAACCAAGCCACGAAGAAATCCACGAAACAATCGACGACACGATCCAGGAACAGGAACCCATAAAAGAAAAAAACATAACAAATTAAACATTAAAATAATAAAACATGACAATCAAGGGTTGTACTAGTTTTATTCTTAGTGAATCTGTATTAAAATACCTTGTTCCGGGGTCTTCTTGACGTCCGGTGCCACGCCCTGGTCTTCAATCTTCAGGAGGAGGTCCTTCCTCCTCGGCGTCTGGCTTCAAAATGAGACGACATAGGCTTTTATAGGCCTATGACGTCACATTTGTCGTCATATGGTTCCCACGGCCCTGATTGGGCCGTAAAAACCATGTGTTTTGGCCGATGTGAAAAAAATTTATGACGTCACTTAAAGGCAATGCCAGCACAGCCAATCAGAATGGCTTTGCTGCTATTGCCTTTAAGAAAACGTCATGAAATGACACATGGCCGGACTCACATGGTAAGCCAGCCAATCAGAGCGTGGGAACTCCATCCCTACTCTGATTGGTTCAAGTACCATGTGAGTCCGGCCATGTGTCATTTCATGACGTTTTCTTAAAGGCAATAGCAGCAAAGCCATTCTGATTGGCTGTGCTGGCATTGCCTTTAAGTGACGTCATCAAATTTTTTCACATCGGCCAAAACACATGGTTTTCACGGCCCAATCAGGGCCGTGGGAACCATATGACGACAAATGTGACGTCATAGGCCTATAAAAGCCTATGTCATCTCATTTTGAAGCCAGACGCCGAGGAGGAAGGACCTCCTCCTGAAGATTGAAGACCAGGGCGTGGCACCGGACGTCAAGAAGACCCCGGAACAAGGTATTTTAATACAGATTCACTAAGAATAAAACTAGTACAACCCTTGATTGTCATGTTGTATTATTTTAATGTTTAATTTGTAATGTTTTTTTCTTTCATGGTTTCCTGTTCCTGGATTGTGTCGTGGATGGTGTCGTGGATGGTGTCGTGGATTGGTTCGTGAGTAAGCTGATCAACGGGAGTCGGTGGGGGCAAGTAATGGTAAGTTTAAGAAAGAAATGTATTGAATGTAACTGTGTTTTTTGTTGCTTTTTCATGTGTTCATTTTTTAAAATGCATATCATTTGTTGCCACTGTATGTATGTATGTATGTATGTCTACATATATATTGTGACAAACGGCTTACTCCGGGGCTCCGTCGTTTGTCCGGGACTGTTTAGAACACGGTCTTTTAGGGTAGGTTAAATGATGAGGCGTCACGTACTGTTCCTTTAAACAGGCTATGCCTGGTTTATTCAGTCCCAGGCACTGAGACTGCCACAGTGCATACAACAGAAAACAGATCAAAACAAAAGCTGCTCATCTGAGCGATAACTTAACTTAGATATCCCTGACTCAGGGTTGGAAGTGGCTTTTCCACTCCCAACAACAAAACAAGGTACTTTTGCAGTCTTATACAAATGAACAGAAAGATTGAACCTGTTAGGGGAAGAGGCTTCTCCCCTCTGTAGTTCAGCAGCCTTCCAGCCTCCTGGCTCTTGTGGAGAGACCAGAGCAAACAGGAAAACAGTCTTACATACCTGATTCCTAATTAGCATGACAGGTGACAGAAATCAGGCAGCAGACAAACTCTGGTCTGGATCTCTCATCCCTCAGTTCCAGCGCTTGCCAAACTGTGGGATGGAGTGTATGTATTATAAGGCTGCACTCCCAGGCCAAACAGGATAGAAACTGTTTAGTATCCTGGGAGCCCTATATACGGAATTTATTACCATCCCCTGGTTTCTGTCACATATCCTCCCCCCCAGCTCAGACCTCGAGGGATGAGCGACCATGGATATTAGGGAGTGCATCCTTGACAACCCGTCAGCATTGCCATGTTTGTGCCCTGACCTGTGTTCCACAGAAAATTTAAAGGGTTGTAGGCTTAGGAACCACCTGGTCACTCTAGCATTCTTTTCCCTGTTTTGACACATCCAGGTAAGGGGTGCATGATCTGTGACCAACCGGAATTTTCTCCCCAACAGGTAGTATTTGAGCGTCTCTACAGCCCACTTTATTGCGAGACACTCTTTCTCTACTATGGAGTAATTTTTCTCCTGGGGATTTAGTTTCCTACTTAAATAAAGGATGGGGTGCTCCTCACCTTGAGACTCCTGGGAGAGTACCGCCCCCAGCCCTACCTCAGATGCGTCGGTTTGGACTACGAACTCTTTGGAGAAGTCAGGTGTGACCAACACTGGTTGGGCACAGAGAGCTTCTTTCAGGCTTCTAAAGGCTTGTTCGGTTTCGGGGGACCACTTTACCATTAGTGGTCCTCTTGCTTTTGTGAGGTCAGTTAGTGGGGTTGCCTTAGTTGCAAAATTGGGAATAAACCTTCTATAGTACCCAATTAACCCCAAAAAGGTCCTTACTTGTTTTTTTGTAACTGGCCTTGGCCAATTTTGTATCGCCTCCACTTTGAGTGTTTGGGGTTTGAGTAAACCTCTGCCAATAGAATATCCCAGATACTTGGCCTCCTCCAGACCAATAGTGCATTTAGCGGGGTTAGCAGTTAGTCCAGCAGACCGGACTGCGTCAAGCACAGCTTGGACCTTTGGAAGGTGGGATTGCCAATCTTCACTATGGATTACCACATCATCCAGGTAGGCGGCAGCATACCGAGCATGTGGTTTTAAAATTTTATCCATCATTCTTTGGAATGTGGCGGGAGCTCCATGTAAGCCAAAAGGCAACACCTTATACTGAAAGAGGCCGTCTGGGGTTGAGAAGGCTGTCTTTTCTTTTGCCCTTTCTGTGAGGGGAACCTGCCAGTACCCTTTTGTTAGGTCTAGGGTTGTGAGATATCGGGCTTTGCCCAGTCTCTCTACAAGTTCATCTACCCTGGGCATAGGATAAGTATCAAATTTTGACACCGCGTTTAGTTTCCGGTAGTCATTACAAAACCTTGTTGTACCATCTGGCTTTGGGACTAAGACTATAGGGCTGTTCCACCCACTTTGGGATTCCTCAATTACACCTAGTTTTAGCATTTTTTTAACCTCTAAACTTATAGCCTTTCTTTTGGCCTCTGGGATTCGGTACGGTTTAAGGTTAACTCGGACCCCCGGTTCAGAGACTAGGTCATGTTCAATTACGCTAGTTCTACCTGGCCGTATAGAGAAGATTTCTTTGTTTCTTTTCACTAAATTCGGAACCTCTCGTTTCTGATGAACAGACAGGGTTTCAGCTATGCTAACCTCTGGGTCAGTTTCTTGATTCTCTGACGGACCTGGGGGTACTAGGGTTAACAAGACTTCTCTATCTTTCCAGGGCTTGAGTAGGTTTATATGGTAAATTTGCTCAGGTTTCCTCCTACCTGGCTGTCTTACCTTATAATTTACTTCTCCCACTCTTTCCAAGACCTCATATGGCCCATGCCATTTAGCAAGGAATTTACTCTCCACGGTGGGAACCAGAACTAGTACCCTATCACCTGGAAAAAAAATTCTGACCCTAGCACCCTTATTATACGTATTCCTCTGTGCTTCTTGAGCTTTCTCCATGTGTTCCCTCACTATGGGTAGGACTGCAGCAATGCGGTCCTGCATCTGGGCAACATGCTCTATTACACTTCTGTAAGGGGTAACCTCGTGTTCCCAAGTCTCTTTGGCTATATCCAGTAAGCCCCTTGGGTGTCGGCCATACAATAGTTCAAACGGGGAGAAGCCTGTGGATGATTGGGGAACTTCCCTAATGGCAAATAACAGGTACGGTAACAAACAATCCCAGTTTTTCCCATCTTTATCAACCGCCCGCCGTAACATGCTCTTTAAGGTTTTATTGAACCTTTCCACTAAACCATCTGTTTGTGGATGATAGACTGAGGTTCTGAGATGCTTGATTTTTAGGAGTTTACATAGCTCTTTTGTTACTTGGGACATAAATGGTGTTCCCTGGTCAGATAGAATCTCTTTAGGAATCCCGACCCGGGAAAACAGAACTACTAACTCTTTTGCTATGTTTTTAGCAGACGTGCTACGTAGGGGAACTGCCTCCGGATATCGGGTGGCATAATCTAATATTACCAATATATGCTGATGTCCCCTAGCAGACTTTATTAGGGGTCCTACTAGATCCATAGCAATCCGGTCAAATGGTACCTCTATTATGGGAAGGGGTACCAATGGGCTGCGGTACGCCTTGAACGGGGCGGTGATCTGACATTCTGGGCATGAGGAACAATAATTCGTAATTTCTGCCAGAACCCCAGGCCAATAGAAGCTTCGGAGAACCTTTTCTTTTGTCTTTTCCACCCCTAGGTGTCCCCCCAATGGATGACTATGTGCGAGGTGTAATACTACGTTACGGAATGTCCGTGGTACCAACAATTGTTTAGTTGTAACTGATTTCCTTTTATCAACCCGATATACTAGGTCGTTCTCTACCTCGAAGTAGGGGTAAGCAAGTGACCTATCTGGTTGGCCAGGAGTACTATTCTGGTCCCGTATATTTCCCCTTGCTACCGCTAATGTGGGGTCCTCCCACTGGGCCTTCTTAAAACTCCCAGGACTGACCTCTAGGTCAGCGAGGGTCTTATCCGGTTCTGGGGTGGTAAGTGTCTGCTCAACATCTTGATTTGGGGTATTCCCTACCAAAGTAGTGATGGGGAAGGGAATTTTACAGCACTCCTCCTTTTCCCCCTTCTTATTTGGGCCCTCGTCAACCTCCATTTCTGAAAAAGGGAAAGGATTTGTTTCTTCTAATACTTCGTTATGGTCCGCTATTGAACTCTGGGCGCTATTCTGAGCGGGGGACCACATTTTTAGAAAATGGAGAAAGTCGGTCCCTATTAACACATCATGTGCCAGTTTGGGTACAATACCCACCTTGAAATCTAAAGAACCAAACTCTGTTTCAAAAAAAACATCAACAGTGGAATATTCATGATTATCCCCATGTATACAACAAATTGCCACTCTTTGTGAACTGTTTCCCTGTTTCTTCTTAATGGGCAAGAGGTATTCGGACACTAGTGTGACCATGCTCCCAGAGTCAAGAAGTGCCCGAACCCTCTTACCATTAACCTTTACAAATGCCCACAGATGGTTATTCAAGAGGTCCTCTGGGCTAGGGCCCATACATTGGGACAACAGCGAATAAGGTTCCACGCTGTTGCATTGCATGGGCTCATCATTTAGTGGGCAGATTTTTGCTGTGTGGCCCCTCTCATGACAATTTACACATTTAGGTACATAGTCTGTGTCCCACTTAGAGCCTTTTCCCGGCTCCCCATGTTGGCTATTGCCCTTAGTGTGCGAACCACTGTTGCTGGTGCTGCGTGAAGGTAGTCGCCGCTCTTCAGCGCCCCTTAACCCCGGTACCCTTTTACCGTCTCTGGAAGAGTCCTGGAACCTCGGGTAGTGGGGTTGCTCCACGACTGTGGGTTGCGGGTGCCCTTCTGCTGCATTGTACCTTTCTACGAGGGCCACAAGCTCATCCGCATTGTGGGGGTCACTCCGACTGACCCAACGGCGTAAGGCAGAGGGAAGTTTCCTCAAGAACTGGTCCATGACCAACCGTTCCACGATGTGGCTGGCTGAGTTGATCTCGGGTTGTAGCCACTTCCGGGCGAGGTGGATGAGGTCATACATCTGGCTTCGGGTGGCCTTATCCATCGTGAAGGACCATGCGTGAAACCTTTGGGCGCGAACAGCCGTGGTTACGCCGAGGCGGGCGAGGATCTCGAACTTCAATTTTGCATAGACGTTAGCTTCGGCTGGCTCTAGATCAAAGTAAGCCTTCTGGGGTTCGCCGCTTAGGAAGGGTGCGATTAGACCAGCCCACTCAGCTTCTGGCCATCCCTCTCTCTGTGCCGTGCGTTCAAACGTGAGAAGATAGGCTTCCACATCATCCGAGGGTCCCATCTTCTGAAGGTAGTGGCTTGCCCTGGTCATTTTCGGAACTGGGGCTGCCACTGCCAGTGGAAGGTTACTGATAGTCCCCCTCAGGATCTCGAGTTCCTGCTGTAAGCCCTGAGCGAACCGCTGTTGCTCCTCTCTCAGCAAGCGGTTTGTCTCTTGCTGGTTTGCATTCGCGTTTTGCAGGGCTTCATTCGTCTGTTGCTGGTTTGCATTCGCCTGTTGCTGGTTTGCATTCGCCTGTTGCTGGTTTGCATTAATCTCTTGCTGGGCTATTAGCAGCTGTTGCTGGGCTGCATTCGTCTGCTGCTGGTTTGCATTAGTTTCTTGCTGGGCTATTAACAGCTGTTGCTGGGTTTCATTCACGTCTTTCTGGGCAGCGACATTGCGTACCAGCGCACCCACCACGTCTTCCATCTTGTTTTCAGAGGATGAAAAAACTTTTTTTTTTTTTTTTTTCTTTCAAAGTTCTTCAACCCGCAGACCCCCTAGTGCTCTGCCCGCATTCTCCACCATATGTGACAAACGGCTTACTCCGGGGCTCCGTCGTTTGTCCGGGACTGTTTAGAACACGGTCTTTTAGGGTAGGTTAAATGATGAGGCGTCACGTACTGTTCCTTTAAACAGGCTATGCCTGGTTTATTCAGTCCCAGGCACTGAGACTGCCACAGTGCATACAACAGAAAACAGATCAAAACAAAAGCTGCTCATCTGAGCGATAACTTAACTTAGATATCCCTGACTCAGGGTTGGAAGTGGCTTTTCCACTCCCAACAACAAAACAAGGTACTTTTGCAGTCTTATACAAATGAACAGAAAGATTGAACCTGTTAGGGGAAGAGGCTTCTCCCCTCTGTAGTTCAGCAGCCTTCCAGCCTCCTGGCTCTTGTGGAGAGACCAGAGCAAACAGGAAAACAGTCTTACATACCTGATTCCTAATTAGCATGACAGGTGACAGAAATCAGGCAGCAGACAAACTCTGGTCTGGATCTCTCATCCCTCAGTTCCAGCGCTTGCCAAACTGTGGGATGGAGTGTATGTATTATAAGGCTGCACTCCCAGGCCAAACAGGATAGAAACTGTTTAGTATCCTGGGAGCCCTATATACGGAATTTATTACCATCCCCTGGTTTCTGTCACAATATATACAGGGTAATAAATGATACTGTTGTTAAAGCTTGATATTCTGTATTGTTAATCATTGTGGCTATGCATTGATGTGTGGTAAATGTATTTTATTATTAGAGAGATGTAAGTTTTGGGCTTTTAGGCCGTACAGTAGGTTATGGAAAGCCTTGCTTTAGTATATTGTACTTGTTGGTGTACTTTTTTCTATGTTTTGAAGTGGTTCTCTGTTAGGATAGCTTTAGTTCATTGTGTAATTGGTATGGATGGTATTTTAATTGTTTAGGGATGTAATTGATGTGTGTTAATTAATTGATGGTGAGTTTATTGGATTAAATAATATACTTCTTGTGATGTATGGCGATTTGAGTGGGATTATTGTATTGTTAACATTGATTTGCAGCGTGTACATGCAGTTTACATGTTATGCTACATGTATACACTGTAAATGCAATGTTTTATGAGGCATGTGAGCCTACAGATTGAATGATTAAATGGAATTTGGTTAGGCAATGGGTATTTATTTCACTGAGGATGTTATGCATAACAGTTGTAGGCATTGCAGGATGGCTTCACCCCTTAATTACCTTTCAGGTTAGTACCCGATAAGGTGATTAAGGGGTTCAGTGTTATGTTAATGATATTCAAATGTTGTGGCTATTTATAATGTTGGCAACGGACCCCAAGGATGATGCTGGCGACGGAGACTTCTTATTGATGAGGTTAGTACAATTTTCTTTACATTTTTACGGTATTGAATGTGTTTAATAATGGCCAAATAATGTATTATACCTATGTGGATAATATTTATTTGGCTCATTATTGTACTGTATGTGCTGGGGGAGGGGGTATAGGCCCCAAGGGTATTTGGTAGTACTCCCCTGTGGATAGTGGGTGAGGGTGGTTGGGCCTCAGGGTTGGGGGGGTTAGTGGGAGAGGGTATGTGGGTGATGGTGGGTTAACCCCTTAATGACTGTAGCGGTTAATAACCGTTATGGTGATTAAGGGGTTAGGGGACATTACATAGAATGTTTTAATTATTGTGTCTGTTTTGCAGAAGCGGATGGGGCATGGGCAGGATGAAGATGAGGATGGCCTTCATCGTGGCAGCCGCACATGGGTGAGTGCTACATGTATTTAATGTCTTTATTGGTGTGTATGTATTGTAAATGGACAACTGCACTATTATCCTTTTGTGGATAATAGTCATTGTACCCATTACTATACAGTATGTTAGGGGGGTATAGGTGTTGTTGGGTTTATATATATATATATATATATATATATATATATATTTCTTTAATTATTTATTTATGTAGTTATTGTGGGGCTGGGGTGTGTAATTATTTTAATATTGTGGCTAGTGGGGGTGGGTGAAAGTGGTATTAGCCCCAACGGTGGTAGTTTAGGGCTTGCGGGTGGGTAGCGGGAGGCCTTAACCCCTTCAGGACCGTAGCGGTATTAACTGCTACGGTCGTGAAGGGGTTAAGTGCCCCCGCAACCCCCCCGCAAGTCCTAAACTCACACCCAGGGCCAAATACCCCCCTCACCCATCCCCGCTACCCACAATAACGCTGCCACGGTGGGTTAACCCCTTCATTGCCTTAGCGGTTAGCCGCTAAGGTAATGAAGTGGCTTTTAAATGCCTTTTTCCTGCCTCGGATGCATGCCGGGGGGCTCCGGTGCGGGTTTCAGCTCCGGAGACCCCCGGCATCAATCACAGGCAGGAAAAAGGGCTGATTTTTTCTAAGTGTCGCCCTTGCCGATGCTTCTCCTTCAGCAAGTTGCCAACTTTAGTTGGCGGGCTGGATTGGCCATAAAATCTCCAATCTGGCCTGCCGATCAGCACCGAAAAGCTGATTGGGGCTTACTGAATTCAGGCGGGAAAAAAAAGTCCCGATAAGTGGCTTATCGGCAGCCGGGTGGCGAAAAAAAAATTTTCGGCAGAAAAGTTGCCGAAAATTCCCACTTATCGGGGCTTACTGAATCAGGAGGGCAAAAAACGGCTATAAAATGCCGAAAAAGCCTTATCGGGGCTTACTGCATGAGGTCCTTGGACTTAAAATGTTCTTGAGAGACAGTGATTTTCTAAAACAGATTTTAGGTTGATTCTCCAATGCACTGCCCAAAATTGGACCTTCCTTAATAATATTCCAATGTTTTTTCAGGGCCTTTTGAATTTTTATAGTGCATTTGATTATATTTCGTAACAAAATAAGGATTAGTACTCTTTTTATATTTCCCTTTTCCCTTTTGTACTGCTCTTTTATTACTAGTATCTTTTTTTAAACAAAGTAGCTCTATCACTTTCTGATTATATCTTCTTTTGAGGAAATTTGCCCTAAGATTTTCTATTAGTTTTATGAATTTTTCATTATTGGAATTATTACATTTTATACGTAGGAACTGGCCATACGGGACTGTCTGAATCCAACTGGTATGATGATTACTGCTTTAGAAAGAACAAAAAAAAAAAGATTATTTATTACACTCAGAACCACAAGAGAAATAAGAAGAAAGTATATTTTTAAAAAGATCATGAGGATAGATCTGAATACAACAAAAGAGAGAAATATGATAGAGGACCTCTCTTGATATGAAAAAGAAACTAGATAATGTACAATAATCTAGAAAAAATCAAACTAATGAGAAGGATAATGAGAAGGATAACAATAACAATATACCTTTTTTGTCCATTTGATTTCAGGTTCTGAGGGAGTATTCGGCTAGTGAACCTGAACCCTCTACTCCCCAGTCCCTTCCACTCCATCTGGTAAGGAGAGGGATTTTCAACAGCATGTGTGAGCAATCCCAAAAAGGAAAACCCTACCCCTTCGATCTCCGGAAATAATACCTTGGTTGAGAGCAGGACGAAACAAGGGACCGCTAGGGGGAGCAGTGATAAGGGAACCAAAACCCAGTTCCACTCCAAAACGGAATTCACTGCTGAAACGTTAAAAGAATTCTGTATTTATAACTTATCCAAATACAAACTATCTTCAGCAAAGGTCAGTGTCCTTACTAAAGGCCTTACCTTCTCCTCTGGGAATCAGCCGAATGAGTTCAACTTGTATGTTGACAAAAATTCCAAGGAAGATTACGCTGAAACGGCATTTTACAAAATTTACTACTAATTCTTTCACACCCTCTATAGGAGATAGAAATTCTACCCAAATTATTGGGGATATCATGATATCTTGTGATGATGTTGGAGGCGTTTCAGTGGATGATACTGATGCAGATATACACACATTGGATGAGATGCTATTTCAGAATATGTTGGAATTAGCTGATGAAAATAACAGGTTACAAGAGATACAAAATGATATACCTGATGGTAATGTATTTTATAGGATAAGGGATGAGGATACATTACATAATCTTTTGAGTTTATATATGGATAATGATGATGCTAAGAATATTACACACACTACCCTGAAGCCCAAATCTGTGTTTTATCTGCAGGAATTAAAGGGTCCATTTGTGGAATACTTTGGGAAGCTAGTGGAGAAAGAATTTAAAATGATGTGCAGGGACAAACAATATTGTATGACACAAGATAATCTTAGTCATCAGGAGAGACGAGCCCTGAAAGATTTAAACCAAAATGGCGATTTAATAATTCGCCAAGCAGACAAGGGCGGGGGTACTGTCCTCATTACTATAGAGGGCAAGGACTTTTTGCCACTACTATGCCCCATCTGCATTTGCTCTGGAGGGAAGCTGGAGGATAGGTCCCACTGA
The DNA here is from genome assembly GCF_040206685.1 of Ascaphus truei. Classification (NCBI taxonomy): domain Eukaryota; kingdom Metazoa; phylum Chordata; class Amphibia; order Anura; family Ascaphidae; genus Ascaphus; species Ascaphus truei. Next base: position 453,839,841 of record NC_134484.1, on the reverse strand, counting down.
CAACAGTGTGACATTCCCTTTCTTCAAGCTGCGAGGGCTTGACCTGGCAATGCCTTTCCCGGGAATTGAGCACACCATCTTCCAGATGATCTGGCAACTTCAGAGGCTCATCAGCAGGTTATCCAGGGATGTGGACTTGCTATATGGACTTGCTATATGAACTATTCTGCCCCATGCCCGGCAAGGCTGCCCTTACTCATTGCCAGGGACACTACAGCCTTGGACCTGATTCCAGAACCTTGTCACTGGGGAGTGATGCCTTTCCAAGCTGTGATTATACGTGACTTACCTGCTGAGGTGACAGGGGAGAGAAGACCCTTTTCACCCTCCTTGATAGTGAAGGAACAGGATTACTACTTCCAGGACGTCGTACACTGGGTGGAGAGGTCTTTGCAGGCGTCATCCGCTGCCACGCAAATCGCTGCCTGTCCCGCGGAGAATCTGGTAAGACCGTTACTTATTTCTCCCGGGGTGAGTATGGCATCCTGTAAAAACTGGTTCTCCAATGAACCAGATTCCGTGCTGGCCAAGGTTGGGCAGGGGGATCCATCTCCACGCTACTACTGGAGTGCCGCCACATCAGCTCCGGTATCGTCTGGGTGGCTGCATTGACAGGAAGCTCCGGTGGGCTTCAGCAGGCGTATATCAAAGGCGACCCCGCCCAAGCGAAGGGAATCTGTGGCTGTGGAGGAACTTCACCTGGGGCCGGTGGTGCCTTCTCCCATATGGCTGAAGCCATAGTTCCCGAGCACCAGGTCCTTCCGGAGCATGAGAGGGCCTTTATGATGGTGATGAATTGCCGTGGTCGGTGCAAGGTAAATCGGGCACCAGGGTACTCATATGGACATGCCACTAAGGTGCCACCCACTGAGGCCACTAATTTGCCCCAGAGACTGAACTAAAAGGTTCTTCCCCAAGAGGGATGAGGTAGTGCTGAGCTGTCCCGGTAGAGATATGTATTTTGATGCGCCTGGTATAATGCTGTTTAGTTCTATGTCACCTATAGAAGGTGAGGTCTTCAGGCCATTAACTCCAAGACCACCCTCTCCTATAGGCACTGTGAAACCAAAATGTGCTGATCTAATGCCTAGTTCTAATGCGGAGAAAGTGATAGACTGGTGGGATCCTATGTTCCAGGGGTATGTTCCGCACATGAATAAGAGGTTTTTGCTAGTACAACTGGATGCGGTAGATCAGTGGTGGAAAGAGGGAGAATTCACACCAGAACAGACCACAGAAATAATCAGGAACCGCAGGAAGGATATAGCTATGGGGCTAATTTCACCTTCCGGCCTGGGGGTGGTCAAGTATGAGGCCATACCGGAGGAGCGTTTATTCTGGGTATTGCCAGGGCAGGCTTGTTGACAAAACCTCATCAAAAACAGCAGAGCTTTAAGGATAGTGGTCCAGCATTATATGAAGCCCCATGGGCATGACTACCCCTATGTACTGGGCCTATAATGAGTGAAGCAGAAGAGCATAGGGAGGAATGGGTCAGGAACACAGTCTTAGACTATCTGTCTGCCCGCTGCAGTAGCAGGGCTCATTACAATGAGGATAGGGTTTCTTATCTTATCAAAGTGTGGAAGGTAGGCAGAAATATTTACATAGACCTTGTGGAGTATATTTCTGAGAAGGGTCAGAAGAGATGCTATTCGGTCACAGTACCGGATAGGGATGGCAAATTAACCTGGAAACCTGACCCCAAAAACTACTATTGAAAAAATGTTATTGTTAAATCCCTCCCACATGGGCCAGCATGTGAGTCCCTTAGGCCGCTGGTTAATTTGTTGCCATATCCAGGTGGAGGCCTAATGGTAGTTTGGAGTATCATGCCTGGGGGGCTGTTACTATATGGGTCACATACTGTATAGTATAGTGTGATGCCTGTCAATCATATAAACCTGCCCAGTTTTGGGGCAGGATTCCTAACCCCTCCCTAGGTATAAAAGATGCTTCCTACCTAAATTTAGTGTGGAGTTCCAGTATGTAGCCGGCTCCTCAGGGAGTTGGGCATTGTTATGCCTTGCCCCATTAGGGGGTAATAGGGTTGTGACTAGCCTCAGGGCCCCAAGCCCATGTGGGGCCTAGTCAGGGTGATTGACCATGCAAGATGCGAGGGATGTGTTCCATATCGGTGGTGTATAAAGGACCTCTCTTGCAAGAGAAGGAAGGATCAGGTCTGGCGTGCCAAGAAATGGTGAACTGTTCCTTGCCTACGTGTGAATTACTGGAAGGGTTTCCTGTAGGGACTACTCCCTGCCTCTGGCAGAGCCCTGCAGGATGGAGGCTATGTACTGTGGAACACAAAAGCCTGTCCTGTTGCTTCTCCCACTACATCTGCTGTGACTTAGGCCTCCTGGAAGACCACAGGTGAGCTACCCAGCACTACAACCATACCATTTAGCTACAGATCTCCCTTGGGGGGAATTTCACACAAATATATTACATTTGTCCTTATTTATACTATAAAATTAAATTACTGTACATCATATTCTCGAAGTTGGATTTAATCCATTTTAATTGTACTTGTCCAACTAACGGCATACATGCGTTTTCATATTGCACCAAAATATGTTTTACTCATTGAAAGTCCTCTATTACATGACATGTTCTATTTTAAGCACCTATAAATACAAAAAACAGCATTCAGTAATATAGAACAGTACAAAAACAATGTTAGATTTAATTATTCTAAATAGTTTAATACATTTTCTTTAGTAATTTGTTTTTAGAATATTATAGCATTTAGAGGCAATGTAATATCACTCAAATTCCAACAGATGCAATTATGCTTTTGGGAAATCTAATTGGTTTCTTATTAAAATCCTTCTTCCCCAAGACGTACACATTTACAATCACCCTAGGGTTTTTAGAACTAAAATCTGAGACTGTGTCATACATTTCATAAATGGAAAATGTAATTATTCTCTGAACTAATATTAACTATTATGTGACTAAATTATCGAATAGTTTGTAATTTATCAAATCAAATTACCTTAGTCTCACTCAATCTTCATTAATTTCCTATGTACGGGACCTTATCCTTTCATAAAGATTTGTATAGAAATTAATCTGGAAGGGCTCTCCATCAATCTTTTTCTATTCGAAATGTGAACTATGAGTAATTTATGACATTGTATAATTCAGTACTTGAATTCTGGTCAAATAATATGGGTAACAACTAATGTTAAAGAGGAAAATATGTACTGTACAATATGGAACTCACACTATGGACTGTAATCAATCACTTACAGATGCAGCGGCCATTATTCGATCATTTCACGGCGCCGTTTTCTTAAAATCTGCTGTATTCCACGCGGCATTCACTCGTTAATCTTCCGTGAAAGCTGTCAATCACATGCATATTTACCGTTGTTGATTTTCCGTGATTAATGTGATTGGGATTTGTTTGGGTGCCATTCTGCGTGTTTCCGCCAGATGGCAAAAGTGAATCCCTTTGCATAGGGCAACCAGTGAGTTGTGTGTAGTCAATTTGCAGGGGTTTAAAAACTAGATAAATGAGTGGCCACAACAGTAATCTCTTGTAAATTGACCTTGATCACTGAAGACGTTATCAAATGTAGGTGTTTCATAATTAAAATCTCCACAGTATACACAGTATACACAATGCTTGTCCCATTATTCTACATTGCTATCCCTGCAATTGCTGAAGGGACATCAAGTCAAGTCCTTATACCATACAATGCAACTATAACACACATCACTGCGAAATGCTCAAAGAACTAGATTGGTCATCACTCGAGTCTAGGCGCAAAGTTCACCTTTCCTGTCTTGCCTTAAAGTTCTTTATGGGCAAGCTACCCAGCTACCTGAACAAGCTCCTCACCCCTACCACATGCAGCACCTATCACCTGAGATCAGACTCCAAAAGACTGTTCATGGCCCCAAGGCTCAACAAAGTATCCGGACGCTCCTCCTTCTCTTACCGTGCACCCCAAAACTGGAACAACCTACCAGAGACTCTTGCATCCACCACCAGTCTAAGTTCTTTCATATCTAAGGCTGTCACACATTTTAATCTGGTCTGTAACTGTTTGATACGCCCATAATATAAATTATCTTTAACTGTGCATGCAATGTCTTGTATAAAATGTATAACCTGCTCATTATGTAACTGTATTTGTAAACATGTATTATTTGTCTTAACTTTGTGCCCAGGACATACTTGAAAACGAGAGGTAACTCTCAATGTATTACTTCCTAGTAAAATATTTTATAAATAAATAAATACATATATATACATACATTGGCGAGGGGGAGATAGAAATTTAGAACTGATCAAAAGAGAATCCTTTTGGATTCATAGGTTGCGAACCCTCTCCCCAAGAGGATTAAATATGGAAATAGATATTGCACCTTTTCTGAGATAATCATTTGTTTTCTAAAATTGCCTTTATCTTCTCTTTTAGTCACCCCTGTTCCATATAGGAGATCATCACGTCGGTATTAACCATTAATGTTAAATATAATATGTGTTCTCTGAAATACCTTGTATTGTATAATTATGTTTTCCCTATATTTGACAATACCCGCCTTGTTATGTTGAATTCCCACATGTGTGCTCTTTGTGTAATATCCCCGAGTTGTATCCACATTATTTCATCAATGTCCCCTTGGCACTTGGAGTCATTTTTGCATTCCCGATTTTCTGTGCCCCTTATCTTCCCATCCCATGCCTGCTCCTGTAGGCTGAAGTAAATAAATAATTAATTGATTGGTAGTAGGATTTTCTCCCTATTGACACTATGCAATGAGTGCACTCCATTTAGCATTTTTATAAGTGCTTTAATATGCAAATATTGGTATATTCTCTATCAGTGAGTTTTAACACTTTTTATGATAATAATGTGAATACAAAAACCACAACAAGTTCTCCATACCCATTATTAACTAATTAAGGGTTATTAATTTTTAATTGCGTACGGTATATAACTGCATGAAAAGGGAGGGGCGTCATTCTCCTGATGAAGCTGTACACTCTATTGGCGTAACACGTAAAGTAGAACCGCCCAGAGGAAGAGAGGAGTGGTGCCGAGTGACTGCCCATCACAGAAGCCATACCGGAAGTGACGTGACGCCCGAGAGACCCCGATGGAGCTGAGCCACAAGCACCGTAGAGAGTGATCAGGCAGCAGGCAGTTGAGCACGGGAGAGCCCACCGGACACAGAACGGTGGCGGCAGGGTGAGCCACGACACTATCCGATCTATCCTCTATTCACTAATGAAGTGATACACGCTGTTTTAATACGTGGCAGTTATAGAAGTCCCGCGTCCTCCCCCATGGCATTTAAATTAAATGCAGGGGGATCGAACAAAACCTCCATAATACACTTACAGTACCTTTCCTTCCAGGAATGCTTCGTCATGGTAACCCAGCATCAAATTACCATGGTAACATGACTCTACACGTGTCATTTGACACCGGCTGAGTGGGAGGGGGGTGCGAGGAGAGCAGCCTGGTATAGTGTACTGTATGCCTGCCATAGCCCATCAATTCTTGTATACATGCACACTAGAACGTGACTTGACGTATGCGCACTACTGGAATTTACTGTACCTTTAATGGAAGGCTAACATTTATTCAGGTTATTATCAGTACTATACTTACTTGTACTATACTTACTGTACCGTTACTTACCTTACTACAGTACAGCACAGTACCTTACCTTACTACATGCCGGTGGCATTCCTATTACGCTCATTTAAAACAATGAGAAAAAGTTAATGTATACTGGAGCACTTTCTCCGGTGGTGTCTTAACACAATTGATACCGCTCACAAGAATATAGGTAGTAATGACGGTTTGTTTAGGGTCATTGTCCTAGAACCAGGGTGGGCAACCCTGTCGCCATTCGCCACTTGTGGCGAATTGGCTGTAAAACTGTGGCGAACAGGGCCGCTGGGACACTCAACCCCCCCCCCTTTCCCCTTTCGTGGTAAGGAGCGCGCTCCAGCGGTGTGATGCGCTCCTCTCCCTCCAACACCCCAGCCCGCTCCAGCAGGCGCTTAAACACGCGCGCTCCCTCCCCTGCGAGGCTGCTCCATGACGCGCTTCCCCCCCAGAGCACGCTCCAGCGTGATGCACTGCCGGCCGCCCACCACCACTGCCACCCATCACCACTGCCCCCTGTCCGCCTGCCACCACTGCCCCGCTCGCCACCACTGTTGCCCGCTGCTGCCGCCGCGATCTGGTAGACATTGGTTGGGGGACTGGGGGGGTCCTTTCAAGGGTGCTGGGGGGAGATGAGGGGAGATGAAGGGTGCTGAGGGGAGATGAAGGGTGCTGATGGGAGATGAAGGGTGCTGAGAAGAGATGAAGGGTGCTGAGGGGAGATGAAGGGTGCTGAGGGGAGATGAAGGGTGCTGAGGGGAGATGAAGGGTGATGAGGGGAGATGAAGGGTGCTGAGGGGAGATGAAGGGTGCTGAGGGGAGATGAAGGGTGCAGGAGGGAGATGAAGGGTGCTGAGGGGAGATGAAGGGTGCTGAGGGGAGATGAAGGGTGCAGGGGGGAGATGAAGGGTGCTGAGGGGAGATGAAGGGTGCAGGGGGGAGGTGAAGGGTGCTGAGGGGAGATGAAGGGTGCTGAGGGGAGATGAAGGGTGCTGAGGGGAGATGAAGGGCTGGGTGTGTGTATGTGTGGCTGGGTGTGTGTGTGTATGTGTGGCTGGGTGTGTGTGTGTATGTGTGGCTGGGTGTGTGTGTATGTGTGGCTGGGTGTGTGCATGTGCATGGCTGGGCGTGTGTGTGGCTGGCTGGACATGTGCGTGGCTGGCTGGGCATGTGTGTGGCTGGCTGGTCGTGTGTGTGGCTGGCTGGACGTGTGTGTGCCTGGCTGGACGTGTGTGTGGCTGGCTGGGCATGTGTGTGGCTGGCTGGTTGTGTGTGTGTGGCTGGCTGGTTGTGTGTGTGGCTGGCTGGTTGTGTGTGTGTGGCTGGCTGGTTGTGTGTGTGGCTGGCTGGGGTTGTGTGTGTGGCTGGCTGGCTGAGAATGTGTGCCTGGCTGCATGCGGGCAGCTGGCAATGGCTGCTTGTATCTTTGTTATGTACCCAGTCACGTCCTGGCTGTTTCCCTGATCATGGATTTGGGAGGGAATGAGATGAGGGGGGTGAAATTAGATGATGGGGGGTGGGAGGGACCGAGAATATATAAATAACATACCACCCAACTGACTGTGTGTGTGTGTGTGTTTGTGTTTTCATCATTTGCGTCTGACGCAGTTGTTACTGAGTAGTCAAAGTGTTCATTGTTTCAATAAACTTGTTCAAACAATGTGTGTTTTAAATTTTCACATGCGCAACATAATACCTAAATTCTTACATGGTGTGGCTATTGTCACATCTAATTCGCCACACCTGTGGCTACATTGAAAAATTGGTTGCCCACCCCTGTCCTGTCTTGTGACCACAAGATGGGGAAATCATGCCTAATGTATTCAACAATACGGGTGACTATTTGCTCTTGGAAAAATACTTTGTCCATGATTCCTGGAACAAGAGAAGACAAAATTATGTTAAAACTGAACACTAGGGTAACAGAATACACTGTATTTGTACTGTACAGTGCATAAGGCTACAGCATGTAACTTTTACCCACAAATATGATGATGTATCCAGGTCCACGTCTAGAGATCGCACCCCACACATGCATCTTCACTGGCTGCTTGGGACGCGGCTTCAGAGATAGGCGTCCTTTTGTGTTGAAAGCAAAAGTGGCAAATCTCTCTAGAGCTACAGTTGTCTCGTCAGAAAAGATGACATCCTGAAAAGTCTCGCCACTTTCGATCCATGCCCGTGCTTGGTAAACTCTTTTTACCCTTATAATTGGATAAGCTCGTTAAGACAAGGAATAATTTTACAGGTACAGAAAAACCACACTTTTACCTACAGTACAGTAGTGTACAGTACAAAACTTTACCTGTACTGTCCTAACTAAGGCACAGTAATTACAGTATCAACCCTGTTCTGTCACTCTTTTCTGTCACTTTGCATACTACAGTATTACGTTATAGTATACTTTATCACAGTAAGACACTTGTTTGACACGTCTATATTTCCATCCCAATTGGCGTCTCATCATCCTGGTGCTGGTCTCAGATGCTGTGATATTGTGACTGTTCTCTCGAACAGTCTTGACCCTTTCTGCACAGAGCTCATCATAAGCCTCGCTGATTTCGTCCACCAGACACTTTGCCGTCCTACAGTTTAAAGGAAAAGAGAAGAATTTGAGTTATAAAAGCAGAAAGAGGAAAAAATAAATAAATTATATTTTCTTCTCAAATTACGGTAGTACAGTAATGGCTTGTGCCTAAAAGAATTGATAAGAAAACAAGTAAACAAAAACATGCTTTATGATCTGCAAGAAGCTTTTAGAGTAATAATGCAGAAAGAGAAAAAAAAGATTTTATATTTTCTTCTCAAAGTACGGTAGTGAAGTAATTGTTTGGGTCTTAAAAAAATTGCAAAGAAAACATGTACATGAAGCTTTTTGAGTAATACAGTAATTGCAGAAAGAAACCAAAAATACTTACTCTGTTCTGACTGAGTGACTCCGCTTTATACTTTTAGCCTGACCATGGGCATGATAGCTGACAGTGCTTTGTGCTAAATCGAGGCCCAAATTCAGTAACCAGCGTTTGATCTGTAAAATTTCATGTCCTTTCTTGTACATGTCCTGGACGCACATCTTCTGTGCTAACCGGCAGCGCATACGGAAAAGCTGACCACGCTCTCAAACCACTAGCTGCAAGCTCCCAATCAGCAGATAAACCACAGGATTACAGAGCTTCTGTCCAAGGCATTTGTTCTATTGAGATTCTGTGAGTGAACTGATTTTAGCACTGTAAAAAAAAACGTTTACTAATTACACTATGGAGCCCGCACTGTTCGCTTTTGTTTTACAGTATATATATATATATATATATATATATATATATATATATATACAGTTTTTTCAACTGAATATATATGTATATAAGTGTGGTACTGAAAAAGGATTTGTGTGTGTCTGTCAAAGTTATAGCTCCAGGAGCATGAAACATGAATATATATATATATATATATATATATATATATATATATATATATATATATATATATATATATAAATTCTAGCAGAAAATAGAGCAATGTGTCAAAACAAACTTCTATAGACACATTCTCTATGTTAACAAATCTTCCCCTTTGTGTGTAGTGCATGTCAATGACCACAATACCATGGGTCATTTGAGCATCATGTTATGATGGCAATGTTTGTACATTTTGCACAAAGTCAGTTTAGCAGTTAAAAAATATACATATGCATATTATTTTATTTTCTGTAAGCTAGTATCTTAATTTTCTTTAACTGCAACTGCAACTTAAAGTGATTTAATTGCAAACCTGTCAAATTATTTCAAGCATCTTTTGTGTTCCTTTTTTTTTTACCCGCCAAACTTTATCTAATATTATTCTTTTAATTCCATACAAAATGTATCACTCATAAAGGTAAACTTTACATTGCATTCAGACTGAGCATATCACTTTCCATTTTTCCTCTTGATTCGTTAGAATAATAGAAGCCACCTATTGAAGGAGATAACTCACCGCTGTAAATATGCTCTTAGTGAAATGTTTTCCATTTAATCCACTGAAGCCTTTTATTCAGGAATTGTATGTGTTTGTATTTTGTTATGACAAATCCTCAAAATGTAAGAAAAATAATGATATTTACCTTTTTCCTCATGTTGAAAGTCTATATTTTTTCTCAAAATATCATGATGTACAGTACTATTAGTGTTTTTGCATTTGCAATCACCTACCAATAACCATTAAAATATAATAGCTAGACCTATCAAATCTCACTCCTTTGAATTGAATTGTCACTCATAGCAGGATTTTCTCATTCATTTTTTAGCAGCACTGGTACATTTGAATTGTGAGTCACACCTCTACATTTTTTCTAAGTAATTTACTTTGGTATTCAAATCACCAATTCTTGCTTACTGTATTCTGATCCATTATATTGATATAGCCAGGTCCCTTACCTCCTGGTCCTGGGAGTGGCGAGATGGCTGCAGAGCTGCCGGGTGCCACCAGAGTTACAGGCAGACCCAGATAGGATTAGGAAATGCTGTGGTAGAGGTAGCGTGGCGAGTGGGGCTCTGGAGCTCCACAGCATACCTGGCAAGCGGGGTCACTATTTTGGAATGTGCGTGCGCAAGCGCAGTGCGAGCTTCACGCATGCGTAGTAGATATAGTGTGCACTACCTGGGATAAATCAACAAAATCTACAGTCCAATTGGGGAGAGTGCAACAGATGGTGACCCATGCAAGGTACTGATTCTGGGAGTCTGTCCCATCATATGTGCAGAAAAAAGAGGTGTTTCAAAATTGTTTCACAGGAGTGAACATTCTCAAAAAAGAAAACTTTATAAGTGGTGTCCTGAAGTAAATCCTGCACAGCGAGTGCGAGATGCAACAACAAAATGTCTGTATGTTTGGCTGTGGTGAGCTTTACTCACATGAGTTGTGTCCCCACGACCATCAATTTGAACAGTGGACACAAGAGCAGGACCAGTAGAATGAGGAATATTATAGCCAGCTACTGCAGCCACAAGCAAATAATGGTGGGCGTAGTGGGAGTGCAGAAATTTAAAGCAATGAGGCAGAGCTCAATATTACTGATGCATTAAAGTCTGACTAGCTAAAGCAGAAGAGAAAGAAAAAGAAAAGTCTCGCAGCTTATCGTGGAAGTTGCAGAAAAATTCGCAGATGACCGTGCCAGAAGGAGCAGAGATGTTCTGCAGCCTTGCGAACTGACAGATGCGTCCCGGAAATGATGACGTTTCAACAGTGACCAAAGCAGAAAATGTATAACCCAAAAAGGGTGAAATATGGTTCTGCCAGTGAGAATGCCTCAACAAACAGTACCAGGGAGAGCGAACAAATAAGTGATGATCCCTTGACCCACCCTGAAAATGCACTACAAACTGCCAGATTTGTCTGTGATCTCTTCCGGAACAATTGGATAACGAGTACAAATACAAAATAAAAGTCCCGGCTCTACAAATGTCCCAGATACCGTGATCCAAATGGAAAGTCCTGGATGAAAAATTCTCAGATGGATGGTACAGGATATTTTCACAGAGTCCCAGGGAGTTGATAATTCCCTTTAACGATGTCCGCAGTGATTCTGGGGAAACATAAGAGGTACACACCAATTGCGCAGTATGCCACTACTCCTGACCCCACTCTGAACCAACGGACAAAGAAACCCTACTTACAAGATAATATCTTGTGCGTTCAAGGGAGAGAATCTGTAACTGTGTCTCTGCTCTGTCTCAGTGTTTCACGGATCCCACGTGACCGGCAGCAGTGATCTCTTATTCCATGCAGCGACCAGCACTCACAGGGGACGTAAGTCAGGCATGTCATGCAGGAACAGAGGATTGACACAATGGTGTAATACGTTTACACTTTATTAAAAAACTTTAAAACACAAATCACCCACACTTACAGTAAATGGGGGATGACGATATGACTCACGGATGCCGTCCGCCACTTGTCTGCAGCCTGATGCACACTAGGGAGCCTTCCTGAATGGCGTTCTCTGAAACTCCTAGCCGATGACGTCAGTGGCAGGGCGGTGCAGGTACGCTCTCACAGCATCGGCACGACTATGGTGGCTGGACTGGCTCAAACACTTGGCTCCTCCTCCCTACGCGTTTCGTGACTCTGCGTCACTTCCTCAGGGGATGGGGGAGCCTAGTGGGAGCTGTGTTATATACCATTGCATATCAAGAGAGTCCACCCACAAATGGGAGGTCCTGGACTTGATTTCAATGTGAGCTGGAGTTGGGCAATTAGCAGCAATTGGGATCTAGGTGGCTGCTGGGATCAATTGCATTATGGTGAGCATGCTAATCATGCAAACCTTTACTACATCCAATTAAAATATATTACTTGCATGATTACATGGTGGATACTATTGATTGAAACACAAACATATATATTGTTATATGCCTGTTCAACATACATCAGTATAGCACAACAGTATAAATTACATTGTGGATGTTATTGAAACACAAACATGTATATTATTACATCCTGTTTAACAATGCATATACTATTCTCACCTTAAGATGAAAATCAACTGGAAATAAAATAATTGATGGAACTTAAAATTAGAACTGATAGAAATTAATTAAGAATAAACATTCTACGTATCTTTTAAAAAAGCTGCCAAATCGAAATCAATATTTAAACCTAGGGGAGACAGAGTTCTAAGTGTATATATCCAGTAACTTTCCTTTCTAGAAACAAGATTTAATCTGTCCCCCCCACGCCAAGTACCCTTTGGATTGTCAATGCCCATGCAGATTAACCCCTGTGGGTCCTGGTTATGTTTAATTTTGAAATGATTTGAGACACTATGGGTCTCTAGGCCCCTCTTGATGTTATATACGTGTTCAGCGAACCGTCGCTTGAGGGGCCTACCAGTGCGCCCCACATATTGCAACCCACATGGGCATTGCAGGAGGTATACACAAAAGTTGGTTTTGCAATTTATGAATGTCTCAATTTCAAATTCCTTTTTAGTGACACTGGATTTGAACATTTTGGTTTTTACACTGTACTTACAACCAATACAATTTTGACATACATAATATCCCTTAAGGCCATTCAGCCAAGTGACATGGCGGTCCCTGAGACTGTCAATAGGACAGCTCGGAGCTAGAGAGGACTTTAGATTCCTAGCCCTTCTATATACAATCTTGGGTTTGTCGGGAAGGCAGGTTTTTAATAGGGGATCTCGTTGGAGGATACTCCAATACTTATTAAATGTTTTAGATATGACTGGGGCCAACCCACTATACTGAGTGATGAAAAAGGGAAATTGTTGTTCTGTCCCTTGCCCTGATGTTGTGGCTTTTCTAGTTATTAGAGTGGCCCTGTCAATTTTGCTGACCTCTGTAATGGCTGAATCTAACTCACTATTTCTGTACTCTCTATCTAAGAATTTTTCTTTGAGATCCTTAACCTGTTGCTGGTAAACTGAATCTTCCGATCAATTTCTCTTGATTCGTAGTGCTTGGCCCTTCGGGATATTCTGAAGCCACCTTGGATGATGGTGGCTTGATGCCAATAAATACGTATTGGCATCAACCTCTTTATGGTATGTTTTGGTGTGGATAGTGTTATCAACTATATAAAGGGTGAGGTCAAGAAAATTAATAGTGGACTTATGATGATTAAATGTAAACCTTAAGTTCCATGTGTTGGTATTTAGATATTCCTGGAACTTTCCCAGTTCATCTGATGACCCCCTCCAGACACACAGCACATCGTCAATATATCTTTTCCAGAGCACCAGGTTTGCACTGAAGGGGTTAGAGGACCATATATGATCCTCCTCCCAGATGGACATAAATAAGTTTGCGTAGCTGGGTGCAAACCTGGTGCCCATTGCGGTGCCACATGTCTGGAGGTAGTACTCACGGTTGTAGCTGAAATAGTTGTGGGTCAGGATAAATTTGATCCCATCTAAGATGAACTGTTTCAGATTATCATCTACCTCCGCATCTTTGTCCAAAACTCGTCTAATAGCATCCAGTCCCATCTGGTGATTGATCACCGTGTATAATGAGACTACGTCGCATGTGACCCAGCAGAGTTCACTGGTCCAAGTTAGATCCTGTATCAGGGTTATCACATGCGAGGTGTCTCTCAGGTAAGATGGAACCTGGACCACATAGGGTTGGAGAAGATGGTCTAGGAACTGAGAGAGATTAGATGTCAGCGATCGTATCCCAGATATTATGGGACGGCCAGGGGGTCTCTCAAGATTTTTATGGATCTTCGGGATGAAGTAAAACACTGGTATTCTTGGTTGTTCTATAGACAAGAACTCTAGTTCTTGTGTTGTGATAATTCCATCCCGAAGACCTTGATTCAAATGAGTCACCATTTCGTTTTTAAAGGAGTTGGTGGGGTTGCTATCTAGTTTCAAATAGGTAGTGGTGTCTCCCAGTATTCTAAGTGACTCTTCTTGATAATATGAAGAGTTCATCACTACCACCCCTCCCCCTTTGTCGGCCGCCTTGATAACTATATTGTTATTAGTTTCAAGGGATTTGACAGCTTTTTTCTCTTCCTGACTTAGATTTTGCCTATGGCATTTGAAGTCTACACTAGCTTTTTCTAGGTCAGAGATGACCATCTCAGCAAAAGTGTCTACAAAGCTTCCTTTCATCCCTTTGGGGTAAAAGGTGGACACATTTTTAAAGGGTGTTAGTGGGTTTTTTTTTGGCGTTTTGGACAAACTTGGCATAACGACCCCTCTGCTTACCGCATCTCTCATGTAATATTTTTTAAGACTAATCTTTCTCAGAAATCTGTGGACATCCACAAACGTGTTGAACATATTAGGTCCGTTCACGGGGGCAAAATTAAGACCTCGTGATAGGACATCCAGTTCAATCTGTTTTAGGGGAGTGTCGCTAATGTTAAATACATTGCTCTTTACCACTTTCTCCCGTGCTCTGGTCTTCTTCTTTCTCTGTCTCTTCTTAGTCCCTCCTCTATTCCCTCTGAATCGTCCATTCTGGACCTTTTCCTTTCTGGGTTTTGTCTGCCTGGTTGAGGCCTGGGACCTCTCCACCTTTCTTGCAGTGGAGCCCGACCTGAGCGATGTTCTAAAAAAGAAGTCTGTTTCTGATTTGACTCATCTTGTCCTATATGCGGTCTGTCTACTGGTGACCTATCACGATAATGCTGTTCTATAGGGGGTTCATCCACATGGCCCCTAGTATCCCTTGAATTGACTCTATCGCGTCTAATGTTTTTCTTTTTGGATTTATTTTGATGAATAAAGGGATTGGCATCCAGTTTATTGGATGCTTCCCCCTTATTTTCTCCTATCTGGCCTTCGGATTTATCGCTTTTGGTAGAGTCAATTCTATCTCTAAAGGGACCTATTGTTGGTATTCCCTGATGTTTATCCCTATCTGTTTCGCTAATCATGATGGTTTTATCCGTTTTCCAATTTCTTTGTTTATTTTCATCATAGTCCTTTTTGTCTCTCATAAATTTTTTATGTTTATTTAATTTGACCTCCTTCTCTGTTTTGTCTATTCTTTGAGATACTTTCTCTTCCAATGTTTTGTATTCAGCTAATTCAATAAAAGGTTCTAATTGTTCTTTTATAAGATTGATTTCTTTATCTAAAATGTCTAATGTGGTACTTCTACGTTTTAAAAGTAATTGTATCAAATCCACTGAACATGTATCCAGTATGAAATTCCATTCCTTTAGAAAACCCTCATCCTCAGAATCTGAAGTTGGGGGTTTTAGGACTCTAAGGCCTCTTGGTATCCTCTTATGTTCTAGATATTTTCTGAGTGCTATGGTCTCCCATGTTTGCCTCATCTCCTGAGTTAATAGTTTCTCTAATTTGGAAAACTGGGAATCTAGGCTATCTTGCTCGGGATCCATAGGGTCATTAGTGTCATTGAAGAGGCCATCTATATTCAGCCCTCGTAGTGATCTACTGGTGAATAGTGACATAGTGTGAAATTATATATGTGATCTGCTGCTGTGAGGGTGGTGGAACAAATACAATACAAACAACAATAATACCCTTAACAAGCGCTAATCTACAATGTGCAATTAACTCACAATAGTGTGAAAAATGGCAATGAATTAGTGATGTGAACGTGATCACTCAATGTGAGTGAAAACCACTTCTAAGTGGTGTACAAGCTGCCAGAGAAACTAATAAACAGATCTTCCCAACCTGTGAAATAAATACAAATACAAAATAAAAGTCCCGGCGCTACAAATGTCCCAGATACCGTGATCCAAATGGAAAGTCCCGGATGAAAAATTCTCAGATGGATGGTACAGGATATTTTCACAGAGTCCCAGGGAGTTGATAATTCCCTTTAACGATGTCCACAGTGATTCTGGGGAAACATAAGAGGTACACACCAATTGCGCAGTATGCCACTACTCCTGACCCCACTCTGAACCAACGGACAAAGAAACCCTACTTACAAGATAATATCTTGTGCGTTCAAGGGAGAGAATCTGTAACTGTGTCTCTGCTCTGTCTCAGTGTTTCACGGATCCCACGTGACCGGCAGCAGTGATCTCTTATTCCATGCAGCGACCAGCACTCACAGGGGACGTAAGTCAGGCATGTCATGCAGGAACAGAGGATTGACACAATGGTGTAATACGTTTACACTTTATTAAAAAACTTTAAAACACAAATCACCCACACTTACAGTAAATGGGGGATGACGATATGACTCACGGATGCCGTCCGCCACTTGTCTGCAGCCTGATGCACACTAGGGAGCCTTCCTGAATGGCGTTCTCTGAAACTCCTAGCCGATGACGTCAGTGGCAGGGCGGTGCAGGTACGCTCTCACAGCATCGGCACGACTATGGTGGCTGGACTGGCTCAAACACTTGGCTCCTCCTCCCTACGCGTTTCGTGACTCTGCGTCACTTCCTCAGGGGATGGGGGAGCCTAGTGGGAGCTGTGTTATATACCATTGCATATCAAGAGAGTCCACCCACAAATGGGAGGTCCTGGACTTGATTTCAATGTGAGCTGGAGTTGGGCAATTAGCAGCAATTGGGATCTAGGTGGCTGCTGGGATCAATTGCATTATGGTGAGCATGCTAATCATGCAAACCTTTACTACATCCAATTGTATTTTCTTTGTCCGTTGGTTCAGAGTGGGGTCAGGAGTAGTGGCATACTGCGCAATTGGTGTGTACCTCTTATGTTTCCCCAGAATCACTGCGGACATCGTTAAAGGGAATTATCAACTCCCTGGGACTCTGTGAAAATATCCTGTACCATCCATCTGAGAATTTTTCATCCAGGACTTTCCATTTGGATCACGGTATCTGGGACATTTGTAGCGCCGGGACTTTTATTTTGTATTTGTATTTATTTCACAGGTTGGGAAGATCTGTTTATTAGTTTCTCTGGCAGCTTGTACACCACTTAGAAGTGGTTTTCACTCACATTGAGTGATCACGTTCACATCACCAATTCATTGCCATTTTTCACACTATTGTGAGTTAATTGCACATTGTAGATTAGCGCTTGTTAAGGGTATTATTGTTGTTTGTATTGTATTTGTTCCACCACCCTCACAGCAGCAGATCACATATATAATTTCACACTATGTCACTATTCACCAGTAGATCACTACGAGGGCTGAATATAGATGGCCTCTTCAATGACACTAATGACCCTATGGATCCCGAGCAAGATAGCCTAGATTCCCAGTTTTCCAAATTAGAGAAACTATTAACTCAGGAGATGAGGCAAACATGGGAGACCATAGCACTCAGAAAATATCTAGAACATAAGAGGATACCAAGAGGCCTTAGAGTCCTAAAACCCCCAACTTCAGATTCTGAGGATGAGGGTTTTCTAAAGGAATGGAATTTCATACTGGATACATGTTCAGTGGATTTGATACAATTACTTTTAAAACGTAGAAGTACCAAATTAGACATTTTAGATAAAGAAATCAATCTTATAAAAGAACAATTAGAACCTTTTATTGAATTAGCTGAATACAAAACATTGGAAGAGAAAGTATCTCAAAGAATAGACAAAACAGAGAAGGAGGTCAAATTAAATAAACATAAAAAATTTATGAGAGACAAAAAGGACTATGATGAAAATAAACAAAGAAATTGGAAAACGGATAAAACCATCATGATTAGCGAAACAGATAGGGATAAACATCAGGGAATACCAACAATAGGTCCCTTTAGAGATAGAATTGACTCTACCAAAAGCGATAAATCCGAAGGCCAGATAGGAGAAAATAAGGGGGAAGCATCCAATAAACTGGATGCCAATCCCTTTATTCATCAAAATAAATCCAAAAAGAAAAACATTAGACGCGATAGAGTCAATTCAAGGGATACTAGGGGCCATGTGGATGAACCCCCTATAGAACAGCATTATCGTGATAGGTCACCAGTAGACAGACCGCATATAGGACAAGATGAGTCAAATCAGAAACAGACTTCTTTTTTAGAACATCGCTCAGGTCGGGCTCCACTGCAAGAAAGGTGGAGAGGTCCCAGGCCTCAACCAGGCAGACAAAACCCAGAAAGGAAAAGGTCCAGAATGGACGATTCAGAGGGAATAGAGGAGGGACTAAGAAGAGACAGAGAAAGAAGAAGACCAGAGCACGGGAGAAAGTGGTAAAGAGCAATGTATTTAACATTAGCGACACTCCCCTAAAACAGATTGAACTGGATGTCCTATCACGAGGTCTTAATTTTGCCCCCGTGAACGGACCTAATATGTTCAACACGTTTGTGGATGTCCACAGATTCCTGAGAAAGATTAGTCTTAAAAAATATTACATGAGAGATGCGGTAAGCAGAGGGGTCGTTATGCCAAGTTTGTCCAAAACGCCAAAAAAAAACCCACTAACACCCTTTAAAAATGTGTCCACCTTTTACCCCAAAGGGATGAAAGGAAGCTTTGTAGACACTTTTGCTGAGATGGTCATCTCTGACCTAGAAAAAGCTAGTGTAGACTTCAAATGCCATAGGCAAAATCTAAGTCAGGAAGAGAAAAAAGCTGTCAAATCCCTTGAAACTAATAACAATATAGTTATCAAGGCGGCCGACAAAGGGGGAGGGGTGGTAGTGATGAACTCTTCATATTATCAAGAAGAGTCACTTAGAATACTGGGAGACACCACTACCTATTTGAAACTAGATAGCAACCCCACCAACTCCTTTAAAAACGAAATGGTGACTCATTTGAATCAAGGTCTTCGGGATGGAATTATCACAACACAAGAACTAGAGTTCTTGTCTATAGAACAACCAAGAATACCAGTGTTTTACTTCATCCCGAAGATCCATAAAAATCTTGAGAGACCCCCTGGCCGTCCCATAATATCTGGGATACGATCGCTGACATCTAATCTCTCTCAGTTCCTAGACCATCTTCTCCAACCCTATGTGGTCCAGGTTCCATCTTACCTGAGAGACACCTCGCATGTGATAACCCTGATACAGGATCTAACTTGGACCAGTGAACTCTGCTGGGTCACATGCGACGTAGTCTCATTATACATGGTGATCAATCACCAGATGGGACTGGATGCTATTAGACGAGTTTTGGACAAAGATGCGGAGGTAGATGATAATCTGAAACAGTTCATCTTAGATGGGATCAAATTTATCCTGACCCACAACTATTTCAGCTACAACCGTGAGTACTACCTCCAGACATGCGGCACCGCAATGGGCACCAGGTTTGCACCCAGCTACGCAAACTTATTTATGTCCATCTGGGAGGAGGATCATATATGGTCCTCTAACCCCTTCAGTGCAAACCTGGTGCTCTGGAAAAGATATATTGACGATGTGCTGTGTGTCTGGAGGGGGTCATCAGATGAACTGGGAAAGTTCCAGGAATATCTAAATACCAACACATGGAACTTAAGGTTTACATTTAATCATCATAAGTCCACTATTAATTTTCTTGACCTCACCCTTTATATAGTTGATAACACTATCCACACCAAAACATACCATAAAGAGGTTGATGCCAATACGTATTTATTGGCATCAAGCCACCATCATCCAAGGTGGCTTCAGAATATCCCGAAGGGCCAAGCACTACGAATCAAGAGAAATTGTTCGGAAGATTCAGTTTACCAGCAACAGGTTAAGGATCTCAAAGAAAAATTCTTAGATAGAGAGTACAGAAATAGTGAGTTAGATTCAGCCATTACAGAGGTCAGCAAAATTGACAGGGCCACTCTAATAACTAGAAAAGCCACAACATCAGGGCAAGGGACAGAACAACAATTTCCCTTTTTCATCACTCAGTATAGTGGGTTGGCCCCAGTCATATCTAAAACATTTAATAAGTATTGGAGTATCCTCCAACGAGATCCCCTATTAAAAACCTGCCTTCCCGACAAACCCAAGATTGTATATAGAAGGGCTAGGAATCTAAAGTCCTCTCTAGCTCCGAGCTGTCCTATTGACAGTCTCAGGGACCGCCATGTCACTTGGCTGAATGGCCTTAAGGGATATTATGTATGTCAAAATTGTATTGGTTGTAAGTACAGTGTAAAAACCAAAATGTTCAAATCCAGTGTCACTAAAAAGGAATTTGAAATTGAGACATTCATAAATTGCAAAACCAACTTTTGTGTATACCTCCTGCAATGCCCATGTGGGTTGCAATATGTGGGGCGCACTGGTAGGCCCCTCAAGCGACGGTTCGCTGAACATGTATATAACATCAAGAGGGGCCTAGAGACCCATAGTGTCTCAAATCATTTCAAAATTAAACATAACCAGGACCCACAGGGGTTAATCTGCATGGGCATTGACAATCCAAAGGGTACTTGGCGTGGGGGGGACAGATTAAATCTTGTTTCTAGAAAGGAAAGTTACTGGATATATACACTTAGAACTCTGTCTCCCCTAGGTTTAAATATTGATTTCGATTTGGCAGCTTTTTTAAAAGATACGTAGAATGTTTATTCTTAATTAATTTCTATCAGTTCTAATTTTAAGTTCCATCAATTATTTTATTTCCAGTTGATTTTCATCTTAAGGTGAGAATAGTATATGCATTGTTAAACAGGATGTAATAATATACATGTTTGTGTTTCAATAACATCCACAATGTAATTTATACTGTTGTGCTATACTGATGTATGTTGAACAGGCATATAACAATATATATGTTTGTGTTTCAATCAATAGTATCCACCATGTAATCATGCAAGTAATATATTTTAATTGGATGTAGTAAAGGTTTGCATGATTAGCATGCTCACCATAATGCAATTGATCCCAGCAGCCACCTAGATCCCAATTGCTGCTAATTGCCCAACTCCAGCTCACATTGAAATCAAGTCCAGGACCTCCCATTTGTGGGTGGACTCTCTTGATATGCAATGGTATATAACACAGCTCCCACTAGGCTCCCCCATCCCCTGAGGAAGTGACGCAGAGTCACGAAACGCGTAGGGAGGAGGAGCCAAGTGTTTGAGCCAGTCCAGCCACCATAGTCGTGCCGATGCTGTGAGAGCGTACCTGCACCGCCCTGCCACTGACGTCATCGGCTAGGAGTTTCAGAGAACGCCATTCAGGAAGGCTCCCTAGTGTGCATCAGGCTGCAGACAAGTGGCGGACGGCATCCGTGAGTCATATCGTCATCCCCCATTTACTGTAAGTGTGGGTGATTTGTGTTTTAAAGTTTTTTAATAAAGTGTAAACGTATTACACCATTGTGTCAATCCTCTGTTCCTGCATGACATGCCTGACTTACGTCCCCTGTGAGTGCTGGTCGCTGCATGGAATAAGAGATCACTGCTGCCGGTCACGTGGGATCCGTGAAACACTGAGACAGAGCAGAGACACAGTTACAGATTCTCTCCCTTGAACGCACAAGATATTATCTTGTAAGTAGGGTTTCTTTGTCCGTTGGTTCAGAGTGGGGTCAGGAGTAGTGGCATACTGCGCAATTGGTGTGTACCTCTTATGTTTCCCCAGAATCACTGCGGACATCGTTAAAGGGAATTATCAACTCCCTGGGACTCTGTGAAAATATCCTGTACCATCCATCTGAGAATTTTTCATCCAGGACTTTCCATTTGGATCACGGTATCTGGGACATTTGTAGCGCCGGGACTTTTATTTTGTATTTGTATTTATTTCACAGGTTGGGAAGATCTGTTTATTAGTTTCTCTGGCAGCTTGTACACCACTTAGAAGTGGTTTTCACTCACATTGAGTGATCACGTTCACATCACCAATTCATTGCCATTTTTCACACTATTGTGAGTTAATTGCACATTGTAGATTAGCGCTTGTTAAGGGTATTATTGTTGTTTGAATTGGATAACGAGCAAGAAGCAAAAGTCAAATTACAGAGATCTCTGTTCGCAGCTTACCTTGTGAGGGCAGCTTGGGAGCTAAGAGAGCGTTGCTTGCGTAGTGAGTTTGATGACACCATATCTGACCTTGAGACAGCAAATGCTACTGTTACCACCATGGAGGAGAAGCAGAGTCATTCAGACAACATTATTGCTAACCTGGAAGAGAAAAATGAGGCGACACAGACAGAGACTAAAATCTCTCAGAAGAAGGCCCGTAGTCTCAGTACTAGGATGTGTATTCCTGTAATGGAGGATGTGTAGGAGCCTGTAATGGCTGCCACACACTACAGTATATCCACATGCATGCACGAAGCTTGCATTGTGCGTGCTCTTGCGCATTTCAAAATAGCTGCCCCCGCTTTCCGGGTACGCCGCAGAGCTCCTGAGCTCCAGCAACCCACTCACCACGCTACCTATACCGCAGCTTTTCCCAGCTCCTATCCAGGTCCACCCACAGCTCTGGCGGCACCCGCGCAGGTCTGCAGCCATGTCTCCACTCCCAGGACAAGGAGGTAAGGGGACCTGGCTACATTCTCCCCCTGGTAGAGACTCCAAGTCCCGCTTGGAAACAACATGACACAAAGTTATATAATAAAAATGTATTATTATTACCGTATATACAACTTAACTGATACGTAATTCTAAACCAGGATGAACAATGCAGTAAACAATCGAAGCTAGCTTGCTCCGAGCCAGCTGCTGAGACTCATAATGAGGTGCCCCTAATGAATCATATGCCACGCTAGTTGGAGGGTGTCTCACTCGCTGACTCCTGTGAGTCTCTTCTTCAGCGTCTTCCTCTTGGGAGGGGCTATCTTGGCTTGGGGCCCTGACCCTCTCATAATGCCAGCACATAGTTGCACTAAGCGCTTTTGGGGCTATGCATTACTGATATAGATATGTTAAATTGAGATAAAGTATTGTTAAAAAATTACCGGTTGAGAACACCGGTACTCAACTTTTAGATGAGTTGTGCAGCCATCTGAAGCTGTCTCGCAATCTCACAATTTGCAACCATGTCCCAGAGCTGAAGGTAAGAGGAAGAGCTTTATTTCCTTCCCCCTGGATGATGTAGATGCCCTTACAGTACATGGGGTTCTACATTATGAGGGGGAGGCTATATGGACATACAAGTTATCTGGTCATTTGGTCATCTACATCATCAAGGGGGCTGGACAGGACACATAACAGTCCCCTTGATTTAAAAGCATGGACCTCCTTAATCCTTCCCGGCTGCAAAACTTGCTGTTCTTGTGGCCTCAGAGGGGTCGTGATCAGGTGCTGGTTTCTGCATTGTTTTCCGCGGCCACAAGAATAGTAAGATTTGCTACATCTGTACCGTTAAATACCCTAAGAAGGCACAGAATACTTGCTGATAATATAAAATGACCCTTCATCCTTAAAACCCTCATACAAAGGATAAAGTGGGAAAAGAAAACCTGGCAAGACTCTAATATCAATCTGGAAGAGGATGAAGCTATTGAATTTCCTAGGAACGTAGGTTCTGCACCAGGTACTCCAATTACTATGGCACCAAGCTCACGCCACTCCAGACCCAGCTCGCCACACATCAGACTCATCCCACCCCACTCCAGACTCAGTTTACCCAACCTCGGACCCATTGTACCCCACTCCAATCCCAGCTCACCACAGCTCAATCCCAGTGCACACCACTTCAGATACAGCTCATTCCACCTCAAACCCAGAGCACCTCAAACTCTAGTCTAATTGTAACTGGTGCTTTGTTCAGGGATAACATGGCATTGTCAAGTGTTTTTTTTTCTTTTGGACAGTTGTGAAGCTGCCATACCTTGCACACCTGCGGCCAGATCTGTCACTTTCTAATGGATAAAACTATTGACCTGGCTTTAGAGAGAATGGACCAAATTAAAATGTGCATGGATGGTCTCTATTTGCTTGTGGATAGATTGCTGCAAGAGAGACCACAACATCTGGAGGAAACCTCTTCTTCCCCATATGTGCCTCTAAGCAATACTGAGAAGGTGAGAATGCCATACAGCCCGAATATACCATCATGCTCCTTCACCAACGATAACATTGTGCCTATAATGTTACTGAGACTGACCTGCAAGAAAGTGGTATCCCGGAGACCTTACCTGTGCCTGTTTTGCAAAGCACACCTGCAGCATCTGAACCATGGAGGCATAGATGCATCTGTATCCCAGTCCATGGGGATTAAGTGGATGACCCCTCTTCCCCTACTACCCAAGGAAACGTCATAAATATATGCTACATGCTGCAGTCACAATGATTTGCACAACTAATATTCCAACATCATGTGCCTTTTCAATGTTATGCAGAGTGGGCTAGAAATGTGAACGTTGATGGCTCCCTTGGTAAGAAGGTATACTTATACAAAACAATTTGACAGTTATTTTAGAGGAACTTGGTAAGCAGTATAAATACACTACTGCATAATTCCAGAACGTGAAAGACACAATCAACTGACTTTTACGGCATGTGATGTTTATGGGCTGGAGTAATCAGTGTCTGAAACTGACTGATAAACATGCCATTTTTAAATAAATATCGTTATTTCGGTTTAATTTAATTGGCATTTGTGCAACTGTTTTGCCATTGTTTTAATCCTTGTTTTGCAAATTCTGAATGCGGATCAATATCAACACCTTGTTTGGGTAGAAACCACATTTAGTGAGACAGAACATCAATATTAGATAATTAAGGTAATGCATATATTCCATTTAATTTACTATACCGGTACCACGTATGCGTTCCATGCAGATTACATAGAGCACACATGCACACCAATGTACCAGAAGGACTTGGAGAGACTGGAAACGTGGGCAGGTAAATGTCAGATGAGGTTTAATACAGATAAATGTAAGGTTATGCATTTGGGATGCAGGAATAAAAAGGCGACATACAGTACAAATTAAATGGAGATATATTGGGGGAATCCTTGATGGAGAAGGATTTAGGAGTTCTTGTAGACAGCAGGCTTAGCAATGGTGCCCAATGTCATGCAGTGGCTGCAAAGGCAAACATGATGTTATCTTGCATCAAACGGGCAATGGATGGAAGGGAAGTAAACATAATTATGCCCCTTTACAAAGCATTAGTAAGACCACACCTTGAATATGGAGTACAATTTTGGGCACCAATCCTAAGAAAAGACATTATGGAACTAGAGAGAGTGCTGAGAAGAGCCACTAAATTAATAAAGGGGATGGACAATCTAACTTATGAGGAGAGGCTAGCTAAATTAGATTTATTTACATTAGAAAAGAGGCGTCTAAGAGGGGATATGATAACTATATACAAATATATTCGGGGACAATACAAGGAGGTTTCAAAAGAACTATTCATCCCACGGGCAGTACAAAGGACTCGGGCCATCCCTTAAGGTTGGAAATTTCACCAGCAACAAAGGAAAGGGTTCTTTACAGTAAGGGCAGTTAAAATGTGGAATTCATTACCCATGGAGACTGTGATGGCAGATACAATAGATTTGTTCAAAAAAAGGTTGGACATCTTTTTATATGGGAAAGGTATACAGGGATATACAAAATAAGTATACATGGGAAGGATGTTGATCCAGGGATTAATCCGATTGCCAATTCTTGGAGTCAGGAAGGAATTCATTTTTCTCCTTAATGGGGTTTTTTGTTTGCCTTCCTCTGGATCAATAAGTAAGTATAGATATAGGATAAAGTATCTGTTATCTAAATTTAGTATAGGTTGAACTTGATGGACGGAAGTTTTTTTTTCAACCTCATCTACTATGTAACTATGTAACTATGTAAAGCAGAGCAGGTTAATTATTGCTTTTATTTCTTCTCGATTATCTTACAGGTGAAACTGTACAAGAGACAGCGAGAAGAAGATATTGGAGGAAGAAGATTGTGTTATTTTCCCTAAGACTGTGTCTGTTATCTGAAGTTTCCTACTGGGCATTGAAAGAGTGTATGGGAATAAGAGCTGGGTTACATTACACAGAACAGTACAAAATGTGCATTAGTGTAGTAATAGCCTCGGAATGATGTGCATTTAATTTAGGTTAAAGATACACTTACCTATCATTACTGCAAAGTACTACGGCATCTGGAGAAAAAAAAACATTTGAAAGCCGCAGGTCAGCCGCCTTTATGGGGCTGTGATGTGCATATTAATAATGGGGGAAATCACTAGGTTTCACGCTGTCACGGAAACAGTAAGTATCGTTAAATCTGTGTATGTGCTCTTTTGTCATATAATCGAATTGTCCTCTCTCCCACATTATACTCCGCTGCAGCATACATTGGTGCCATAAAATATAATAATAATTTGCTAACACAAAAATATGCTTTCTGAAATAATTTCACTGACAGAATATTTTTTTTCACATAGCTGTAATCAAAGATAATTGTGGATGATTTATTTCTGTGTCTGAACAAATTACCCCATCTCGACATTAAATTACTTTAGAATCCCATTTATTGAATTGGTAAAATTTCAAGCCTCCTTCTTCGCCTAAAGTACCATCATTACTGCAGTGAATTAGGCATGTCCCTCCATTAACAGGCTAACACCTTTTAGAAAGTATAGGAGAAAAACATGTCACAATAGTGTATAAATTCACATATACATATATACATTATTAAATAATCCCCCCTCCTAGGGACTGACCCTTTGTGCCTCCATCCCAACATTGATTAGCTCTTTCAATGTTGGTTTATTGAGAGAGAGAATTCAATGAGCTGAATCCAAACCATGCAGATGTAATCACAAATATGTTATTAGATAACATTATCCACTAGGTGAATAGTGCACAACTTAATGGACAGACTGCAAAATTCCTATTGCTTCTTACTCTTGCGTGTTAGAATGTGATTGTACAGTACAGTATTCCATGGCTTGCAAGTCTTATTTTAACTATAAAAACTAGAGAAAGAAAGAGCAGGACCACAAAACAGTCTCAAAAATAATTAAATTGTTTTTTTTTTAATTAGATTAACGTGACTTACATTATAAAACTACTTGCATTTGTTAGGACAACATACTGTATAGGGTCAGAATATAATCGGTAAACATTAAAATGCCCTTACTATTCACACAGAGTTTAATTAATTGCTTTCAACATCCTAACATCTAAACCGTTCAAATAATGTAAAAATCCCACACACATTTGGGATTTATAGATAATTTAAGTAATTTATTTTAGAGATTAATAAATTAACTAAGTAAATTATTTTATCATCATTTATCATTATTTAGCACCTGCAGTTCAAGCATCAAAGGGCTCTATACAAGTAGTGCTCAACCCCAGTTGTCAAGCCCCCCCACCCAACAGGTCAGGTTTACAGGACATCCCTGCTTCAGCACAGGTGGCTCAATCAGTCCCTGCTTCAGCACAGATGGCTCAATCAGTCCCTGGTTCAGCACAGGTGGCTCAATCAGAGACTCCATTTTCAACTGAGCCTCTGAGTGAGCAACCTGCTCGGAAACTGGAATATTCTGAAAATCTGACCTGTTGGGTGAGGGGGAGGGGGGCTTTAGGACTGGAGTTGAGCAGCCCTGTTCTATGCAACAATTGTATAATCCCTCTTTGCCACAGACTATCAAAAAGTTCAGCAATCAGTGGTAAGGGGTAACGGTTTTTGGTGGTGATCTTGTTAAGACCTCTGTAATCAATACTGGACGTTGTGACCCATCCTTTTTCTTCACAAAAAAGAAACCTGTGCTGGTTGGAGAAGAAGATTTTTGAATAAAACCCCTTTTGTAAATTTTCATGGATATACTACTTCATAGATTTCATCCCAGGAAGGGAAAGTGGGTAAGCAGTTCCCCTGGGAGGTACAGAACCAGGCAGCAAGTCAATTGGACAATCAAAAGGATGATGAGGTGGTAAGACCTCAGATCTGGCTTTATCAAAAACATCACGAAATTCGGCGTAGATCTCAGGCAATTTTACCTCCTATTCTTTGGGAGTAGTAACCCCACCAATAATTTTGAAGGCACAGCGCAGTTCATTAAACAAAGGGACTCCACAGAACCGGTTCCTTGTCAGACCAATCGATGCATGGATTGTGAAGTTGCAGCCATGTGAGGCCAAGAATCACGTCCACTGAAGGGGTGTGAATGGCATCCAGCTGATCTCTTCCATGTGGTCCTCATCTGTACAAAGATGAAAAAGAACGGTCTGTAAAGAGATATATGCTGGTTGCAGAGGTCAACCATCTATGGCTTCTAACCCTACCGGTCATTTCTTGCGATTGAGAGGAATGTTATTTCTATCGGCGAAGCCTTGATCGACAAAATTGCCTCCCGACCCAGAATCCAGAAAGGCCATCACAGAAGTGTGGAAGCCCTTGTCATAAGCGAAACAGGAAGCAAGATGCTGGTAGGAAGCTGTTTAGCTGTTATAGGGGATGTAGAACTTGTGGGGACAAAAGAGGACCTGATGTACAGGATTTCCACAGTAGAGACAGAGACTGTCGTTGCGTCAACGCTGTTTCTCGCTGGAAGACAACTTGTTACCCCCAAGTTGCGTAGGCTCTGAGATATCTGATGGAAGGAGTTCAGCTGTACCAGCATGGGAAGAAGGAACCCTGGGAGTAAGCTGCCGATGACAGGAACTTTCAGTTCTCCTCTCTTGCAGACGTTGATCCTATCGAATACATATGGCGATGAGTTCCTCAAGATCAGTGGGACGTTCATGTGCAGTGAGCACATTCTTTACAATCTCCATAAGACTTTGCCAGAATGCGGCTGCTAATGCCTCGTTATTCCATCCAGTCCCGGCAGCAATAGTGCGGAACTCCAAAGAGTATCTGGCCACGGATTGACTTCCCTGAGAAATATGAAAAAGAGAGGAAGCGGCAATAACCGTGCGACCAGGCGGATCAAAGACTCTGCAGAATTCCTTGGTAAATTGTCCGATATCTTGGGTGAGATCCAATCTTCATTCCCAGATGGGAGAAGCCCAGGCCAGGGAATCATCGGTTAGTAGAGATTTAATGTACGCCACCATGGATCTTTGAGAAATGAATCGAGAAGGCATAACTTTGAACTGTATGAAACTTTGATTCAGAAAACCCCTGCACCCATGGGGGTCGCCACCATATCGGTTGTGTGTGGGAAGTCGGAGTTCAGATCAGGGAGACATTGGCATAATGTAGAAGCAATTGTTGCAGCAGATATAATGTGGTGGGTCTTGGAATCAGAGTGTGCTGGGATTGTGTGTTAATTTAGTTCCTGACTGGCATCAGTTGTTTGGAGGTAAGTGGCCCCTCCTCCCAGAGCTCACCCCTCCCAACATTTTTAACATGGGAGGTTCTAGTATTTAAGTTTAGTGCTAGAACCTGCATTCATTTGGTTATACATTGACGTGGTACGCAGGCTTATGACGCTTTCGCCTAAGGAATTAACTAAATAACCAAGTAAATGTAATTATTATTATTGAAGTATTTAAACTTTATACTTATTACTTTATATGTTTTGTCAATTGGATGTAGTATTGGGCACCCCTGTCTTTTACAAGAACTGAACTAGATAGCCCAGAGCAAGCGATTGATTACAGGAGAACAGATCGACCTGCAGCTTAGCTAATCACTTGTCAGTGTGCATTGTATTGATGCACATATTGAATGGGGAAAAAAATATATATTTTTTAAAAACGGCAACTTTAACTGCAGCTTTAGGAATCTGTTTAATTTAATCTATGTATTTATCTATTTATTTATTTACGTTTTATCTTTGTAACATATTATTTGAATTTGTTCTTTTTGGAATTATATTGTAGAAAGGATCAATAATCTTATGCAAAGAATAAAAATATTAAACTGTTAACTTATTTTCTCATGTAACTTTGCTTTAACCGTTTGTTTGAAGCATATGCAAAATGCAAGAAAAATAAGCATGTCAAGTGTAATCAGGGTTCTTTCAGAGTTTTTATTTTACTTCACGTTAGTCTTGAAGATTATTCACTGACAGCGCAGCATACTAATGCAGTTTAGATAATAACATTCTTCTTCCCAGGAGTCTTTCTCAATTACTTCATGCTACTCTTTTTGTTAAAATGGCACATATTTAGGGACACATACAAGAGAATCTAGTTTGAGAGGAAAACAAGCCTAAATACTTCAAGCTTTCTAGCTTAACCTCAGGGTTGGTATTACAAATTCTTTCAACTTGTTCTCCGAGAGATTTAATGGGATTCCATTCCTAGTGTCTAAAGCCAGATTTCTTCATTTTGCTTTGCTCAGTTGAACACTGTTGACATGCCTTTTGCCAGCATGCTTCAATCCAATGAATAGCAGTTGTTGAGTAAATGGACATTTTGTTTTCTTATGTACCCCAGGACAATGTTTCTTCTCTGTGCATTGTTTATACATCAATCTCAACCTCAGTTTCCCACACCACACTTTATCATACTTTAAATCAAAATGTATTTATTAGAATTCACACCTTGGAAGTACTTGCCATCTTTCCATGCACACAGAGTTACCAGATGGCCACAAAAGTGCCTATTTGATGCACCCAAAGTCAAAAACTAAATGGGAATATATGGTGTATATATCCCCAAAAGGTGGCTGTATACACTCACTAGTCCATGTACCAAATAGGAGCAAAAGCGTTCTAACCAATAGAGAAAAACAAAATAATAAACTAATAATTGTCAAATACCAACGCCGAAATATGTGAGCGTATTAAACATATTGAAACTAAAATTAGATTAAAAATCCCCAGAGCCGAGAAAACAAGGTGTCAGGAGATGAGACTGGGGCTAATGAATCAAAAACCTTAATTAGGTGTGCATTGATATGTATATATGCCCCTACATAATCTAGATCATATTCATACATATTACATACAGATATACTGTACAGAGAGGAACATACAGTATGTTGTGGGCTAATTAAGGCAATTGGAGTGATAAATATATGAAAGTTTGCAGAGTAGTGCCTCAATCAATAGAAGAGCCACAATGTAAATACACCATTACAATGTATCAGTGCATCAGCATAAGCAGCCACAATAAATGTTTCAATAAAACATATATATGACCAAATGTGTGGTTTTTGAACACCACCATGGAGTGGAATATACTTAATGATGAATGGATTCCTATATCACCTAATTGTGCTCTTGCTGATATCTCATAGGTGATATGAGTGATAGTTATATACAACTCCCAGGAACCACATGTATTTAAATTCTATATACCCACAATAGATGATAGTACACTGCATTTCTCAACTCCAGTGTTAGCAATTACGTTAGAGAAATATATTGACGATAAACGTATCCCTAGAGGGTTACGGATAATCAAAGTACCCACATTCAATCAAGAGAACAAAATATTTGTCAAACAGTGGAATAACATTCTAGATAGTGCATCCTTCGAAATAATGACATTTATAATCCAACAAAGAAGTACAAATTTGAAGGATGTACAAATTGAGATTCAAGATATAACATTGAAATTGGATCCCTTCAAGTAAGATGAGGATTTTAAGTAACTAGAAGGAAGAGTAGCAAATAAGATTGAAAAGATGGAAAATGATATTATAGAAATAAAACAGAAAATATTTATGCGAGATAAAAGGGACTTTGAGGGCAATAACGAAAGGAATTGGAAAGCTCAAGAAAAAGTCATTGCAGAAAATAAGATAGTTCAAAAAGATGAAAATCATGTCATTAAAGACAGGAGAAATTCTTCGTATTCAAGGGAACGTCCTCAATGGACAACAGTTAAGTCAAAATCCAGGAAAAATTCCAGGAAAGGAAATTTTAGATGGGCAGATAGGGAAGAGCATACACAAAGATCTTATCCCAGAAGGGGTGAACAACCCCGAACAAATAACTCCCATGATAGAAATTATAACGAGGTTAGACCCAGGGAAAGAGAAAGTTCAGTGTTACATTGACAACATGAACATCAACATCAGAATGAGAGAATAGAGAGGGAGAGAATAGGGGGATCTAACATCAGATTAGAAGAGAACAATCTCCTTTTTTAGATGTGAGAGAGATGAAAGACAAATTGAGAGACAGTATAGAGGACAAGGTGAGAGCAAGACCAGAAAGGAGAAAACGAGAAGAAGACTCAGGGGAAAGAGGGGAGGTAAAAGAAATAGCAATATATAAGCAACCAGTATTAAATAATAATGTAATAAACATAAGTAAATACCCCTTGTCATTAAATGAGGAAATAGTTTTAAGTAAGGGATTGTCGTTCGCACCTACAAAGAAACTGAATATGTTAGAAATATACACACACAAATTTGTGAGAAAACTCTACCTCAAATTTTTTTTTAATGAAGGATGCAGTTAGTAGATCAGTGATGGATATTAGAAGATCTGCTAGTGTCAGTGCGAATAGATCACCCTTAGATGAGATATTACCAGCTGAAGAAGCGTATTCACCCTTCAGGACCCAATCAACATTTAATCCCAGCTTCTGTATGGGGAATTACGTTGAGAGTTTCACAAAGATGGTAATTGAAGATTTTGAGCAGGAAGTAAATAAATTCCAAAACTGGAGGAATAATCTCAGTTAAGAAGAAAGGGAATGTGTGAAATCACTAGAGTCCAATGTGGACATTGTTATTAAAATGGTGGATAAAGGAGGTGGTATCGTCATTATGGATCAGTCATATTATATGAGTGAAGCAACAAGATTACTAGGAGATGGTGGTACGTACCAAAAACTTGAAAGTGACCCAACCAATATATATAGGGAAGAATTAAGCAATTTATTAGAAATGGGGAGGTCAAATAACGTACTTACAAAAAAAGAATATAATTTTTTGGATAAAAAAAAATCCTAAAATCCCCATTTTTTATTTCATCCCAAAGTTGCACAAGAACCGCACACATCCGCCAGGTAGCCCTATTGTGTCTGGCATCTCGTCCTTGACAGCGAATCTATCGCAGTATATAGATTATTTCCTTCAAAAATACGTAATAAAAATACCATCGTACATACGAGACACAATCCATATTTTGGATCAAATGAAGGATATAAGATGGAAGTCCCACTATATATGGGGCACATGCGACGTTATGTTGCTGTATATTGCATCAGTTAGAACGAGAGGCAATTAAACGCACGTTGGCGCAGGATCGTGATGTACATGAAGATTTGGTCACCTTTCTCCTTGATGCTATAATATTCATGTTAGAGCATAACTATTTCAATTTCAACTGGAATTGTTTCCTCCAGGTCTGTGGAACAGCGATGGGACCAGATTCACACCACGCTGCGCAAACATCTTCATGGGAATGTAAGAAAAAGACTTCATATGGTCTGGCAATCCTTTTGGTTGGAATCTGGCGCCGTTTGATAGATGACATGTTGTTCATATGGGATGGCACTCAAGAGGATTTGGATAAATTCCCAACATATATTAACAATAACCCGATGAACTTGAAATTTACATGCGAAACAAATAGGCATATCATCAACTTTCTAGATCTAGTGATGTTTGTAGAAAACAATAAAATTGAATCAAGAACATATCACAATCTTACTGATGTGAATAATTTCCTGCTCGCGTCTAGCCATCATGGTCTGAAATGGATCAGTAATATCCTCCTAGAGCAGTTCTCACATCTGCGTAGAAATTGTTCCCAAATAGAAACATTTAGGAAGCAAGCAGACAAATTAACAAATACATTTCTAAGTAGAGGCTATGATAAAGAAGCGGTCCAAATAGCATGCAATAAAATAGAGGCTGCTTAAAGGGGGAAAATGATTGAATATAAAATAAAGGAGTCAAGATCACAAGAACAGCTCAAAATCTCATTTGTAACAGAATACAATGCTATGGTACCCCAAATAAAAAAAATTTGCGAAAACATTGGGGAATATTGATGAGGGATGAACACTTACAAACTATACGCCCACAATATCCCTGTGTCATCTTTAGGAGAGCACAGAACCATAAACAAGTTCTGGCTCCAAGTCAAGTTAGGGCCAAAGCAACACAAAATTGGATTAAAGGCCTAAATGGCTATCATGTCTGCAACAATTGAAGAGGTTGCCAATAAAGTGAGGGAGGTAAAACCTTTACATCAAATGTAACAAAGGATGAGTACAACATAAAATCATTCACTAAATGTAGTAGTGACAACGTTATATATCTTCTTGAGTGCTCATGCGGCCTGCAGTATGTAGGAGGAACAAGCAGGCTATTTAAAAGAAGATAAGCTGAGCACATTAATAATATTATAAAGGGGTTAGAAACACACAGTGTGTCCAATCATTTTTTGTTAGTTCATGGCCAAAATCCAGAAGGGTTAATCTGTAAAGACACTGAGTGTGCGACTCCAAATTGGAGGGGGTGGGGGGAATTACACAAATATCCAAGAGAGAAATGTATTGGATATACCAACTGAAGACACTGTCTCCCCTTGGTCTTAATTTGGACTTTGACTTAGGATCTTTCCTTAGAGAGTGAGTATTAGGTCACTTTTCTATTTATGGGATCTCATACAAGGATACACATTTTACAACTTAAGTTTTTACAACTCATATAATACATCTCCCCATTGTCAACATCAAGGTTGATTGTTATGTTTACCTCATGGGATCTGAAAGTATATTATAATAATTGTCCCTAAGTGGAAAATGCATAGTTTTTGTGTCATTTATAGTTGCACATATTAACATCCTATTTAGTATTTATTTGTATACTATTCTCTTTAATATGTGTCTCTTCCGTACTGTATGTATGTAACTAATGCCATCTATAACTGATAACTTTGAATAATACCATCTTAAGTATACTTGCCATTATACGCCTAATGATCTATGAATTAAGATATCAGCTGTGTATGAAGCAAGTTTCCTATTGGACAGTCTAAAGCTGCATTGACTATTAAAGGAAGGAAACACTCCTTCATCACAATGCCCCTGATGAAGGGTACAGGAGTTTGTGAAAGCGTAGGGCGGAGTGCGCATGTGTGAGAAGAACTCAGGCTGACCACATTAGCCCGGAGAGAGGTTCCCTCAGTGAGACCTGTGTCCTAACTGCTACACACAGGAAGGGCAGAGGGTGACAGAGACTAAGGTGGAGTGTATGGTGTGCACGTGGATCATGTGATGACGGCATAGTAGTGCCAGCACGAGCACAATCACGGAAGTAGACTGCACGAACTGCACTACCTACAAACCATCGTATCCAAAAGATCACACAGCTTGATGGACGAGTCGAGACTCTAGACAGAGGGCACCAATCTTCTGGAGAGCTGGAGGAAAAGAGGCTGGTGACAGCCTGAATGTTACATAGTTACATAGTAGATGAGGTTGAAAAAAGACATAGGTCCATCAAGTTCAACCTATGCTAAATTTAGACAACAGATACTTTATCCTATATCTATACTTACTTATTGATCCAGAGGAAGCAAACAAATCAACCCATTTAGGGGAAAAATTAATTCCTTCCTGACTCCAAGAATTGGCAATCGGATTAATCCCTGGACCAACATCCTTCCCATGTATACTTATTTTGTACATCCCTGTATACCTTTCCCATCTATAGTTACATAGTAGATGAGGTTGAAAAAAGACATAGGTCCATCAAGTTCAACCTATGCTAAAATGTTCACACCGCTCAATTTTTATAGGGAATTTGTGAGTGTATTTCCAATTGTTTGAATATGATTTTTTTAGTAAAATTGTTTATACGTTATTGCTCTATGGTCCTTTCTGTTATTTCTTGTTTCATATGACACGTGAGGCTGCAATCTCCAATCCAAACTTTCATATGAAGAAGAACTCATCATTTATGAGTCCAATCCATATATTTCCAACTCATCTGGGTGCATTTCTCAACTCCAGTGTACTACCATCTATTGTGGGAATATAGAAATGAAATACATGTGGTTCCTGGGAGTTGTATATAACTAATCACTCATATCACCTATTGATATAAAATATCAGCAAGAGCAAGATTAGGTGATATAGGAATCCATTCATCATTAAGTATATTCCACTCCATGGTGGTGTTTTGAACAGAGGTGTTCAAAAACCACACAGACCGTCATATATATGTTTTATTGAAAGATATGCACTGTTGTTGTTTTTCCCACATATCGATTGGAGAATAACGCCATCGTATACCAGGATCTAAGCGCCAAGGAGGACTTTTTCTGTGTATTCTATTCAAGAAGATGATTCTGAACTGACCTTCAAGTCTTCTGGGCTGCAGGACGCTGGACATTATATCTAGTTTGTATTGTATCAAAGAGACTTGCATTACTGTGAGAAATTTTCTTTTGAGCGCTAAGGTTGTGTTTAATATCACATCTTACCAAATACAACCATATGTCCTCGCGTCTCCCAAGGTCTATCTGCCTCCAAACACCATCCCGCACATGGTCGTCACATGTGTGACGTCACCATGTCCCAAAGGACGCATGTGACAACCACGACCAGGATGGTGTTTAGAGGCAGATAGACCTTGGGAGACGCAAGGACATATGGTTGTATTTGGGCTTTATTGTGGCTGCTTATGCTGACGCACTGATACATTGTAATGGTGTATTTACATTGTTTCTCTTCTATTGATTGAGGCACTACTCTGCAAACTTTTGCGTTATGGTTTGGCATTTGCATGCTTCATATAGATATATCATTCCAATTGCCTTTATTAGCCCCCAACATATGGTCCTCTCTGTACAGTATATCTGTATGGATTATATATGAATATGATCTAGATCATATGATCTAGATCATTTAGGGGCATATATATTGTACATATCAATGTACACCTAATTAAGGTTTTTGATTCATTAGCTCCGGTCTCATCTCCTGACACCTTGTTTTCTCGACTGGAGATTTTAAATCCAATTTTAGTTTCACTATGTTTAATATGCTGACATATTTCGGCGTTGGTATTTGACAATTATTATAGTTTATTATTTTATTTTACTCTTGGTTAGAATGCTTTTGCTCCTATTTGGTACATGGACTATTGAGTGTATACAGCCACCTTTTGGGGATATATACACCTTATATTCCCATTTAGTTGTTGAACGTGATTGCATCAAATAGGGACTTTTGTGGCCATCTGGTCACTATCTGTGTTCATTAATTGCAATTACTTCCCATTTGCACCGAGTCATTTTTATTCTTGTTTGTAATTGGTATGAGCGGTGTGGCTCCATATAAATAGAGCATCTTTCCATGCTCTGACTTTGTAAGTGGAATGCAGTGAAATTGTATTTAATTTAATGCTGAAGGTGGCTTTATAAACTGAAAATTAGATCTTCATAGATATTAGCTCTCAAGAAAATAATGGGTTAGAGCAGGCCTGCACAACTTGTACAGTGAGAAGGGCCGAACTGCTCCAAGGAAAAAAGTTTGGGGCTGCACGGGTAAAATCATCATCATCATCATCATCATCATCCTCATATATCTACCCCAGCACCCATCATCATCATCATCATCATCATCATCATCATCATCATCATCATCATCATCATCATCATCATCATCATCATCATCATCATCATCATCATCATCATCATCATCATCGTAGATCTACCCTAGCACCCTTCATCATCCTCATATCTCCCCTAAAAACCCTCATCATCAACCTTTGCGAGACTCCCCATCGATCTCTCATACCCCCATCTCTCCCCCTCACCCATACACATAATACCCTCCTGCACACCACACACATCCCACCCCCTGCACCTCACATCACTCTCCCCCCCTGCACCTCACATCTCTCTCCCCCCTGCACCTCACATCTCTCTCCCCCCCTGCACCTCACATCTCTCTCCCCCCCTGCACCTCACATCTCTCTCCCCCCTGCACCTCACATCTCTTTCCCCCCTGCACCTCACATCTCTCCCCCCCCCTGCACCTCACATCTCTTTCCCCAATGCACCTCACATCTCTCCCCCCCCTGCACCTCACATCTTTCCCCCCAACCCATTTCAGCAGTTCCTTGCCCATTTCAGCAGCCCCCAGCCCATTTCAGTAGCCCCCCAACCCATTTCATCAGCCCCCAACCCATTTCAGCAGCTCCCCAGCCCATGGGCTGGCCGTATGTTGTGCAGGCCTGGGTTTGAGTAAGAGCATATAGTATAAACATGACATTGTTACCTACATTACAACAATCAGGCCACTTAATTTAAAACAGGAACTGAACACAGGAGATCTTGGCACTGCATCGCCTCACCATTGCAAGGCAAAAAGCTTCCAAATTCCCAGAAGCTAGTCAGTATAATATATTTTATTGAAGACTCATAAAAATGGTACAAGAAAGGTCTTGTATTTTCCACACACAGATAAAAACATTGTTGTTTCTCTTTCATTCAGGACTGAAATGAAGAAGAAAAAAAAGACTTGGAGAGAGCTGATTCACCAATTTGGGAGCTCTTCTAAAGATACATCTTGGACCAAGTGCCAAGGTCTTTTATAACTTCAGGACCGTCATTAAGACATTCCAATAGTTTTTTTTAAAGTGTATGCCACTTACCGACCTTGTCTACTGTAATTTGTAATAAAAAAAGGAACTGTTGAACCTGAGTGTTAACTTTTATTTTCATTAATTATATGTTTGGTTCCTGTACCAATTACCGCACAACTCCCTATAGAAGTTTGCTGCAGGTAAAAAGATTTGCTTGGCCAAAGGGTTTAACAAAATACCCTTTTTCATGAGAATATTATTTTATCTTAGTCTAATTGGTAGGAGCGCAGGAATCGTTCTTTTTGTTTTTCTACTGTATATGTAAGGCCTATCTTATTACCTGAAGCAAACTTCTATAGGGAGGAGTGCGGTATTATGTACAGTTTCTCACTAATATTAGGCAATCCTTTTCCTTGCTTCATACTCCCATAGGGCATTTTAAATTTAGTATCTCTGAAACGTCATAGGGTTATGTGTATTGGCACATCTGCTTTACATAGCAGTTACTGAGCCCCTACTAATTTTCAAATTAGTGCAGGTATAATACACCCCAATGTCAGTCTGGACATCACCCTCCATTGAATGGTAGATGAATGTGTAAGGCTGACAGAGAGATATATATGTGTAAGTTGTATTATATTCACACCAGGGAATTTGTGCACCCTGTCTACCTTTATAGCAAAGGTAAGTATGATACTGGCTTTAGCCCGATTTTAATTGCACTACTCACATAAGCTCATGCTTTATTTAACCCCTTCAGAGCTTTAACACTTTTTTTTCACCAGTCCATGGGACAATTTTTACATGTATACACAGTATAGTATAGGTACCTGCATTAAATGGGTTGCCTTGACGTGACATGCAGGCTTACAAATGCTTTGGCCAAAGGGTTTAACAAAATACCCTTTTTCATGAGAATATTATTTTATCTTAGCCTAATTAGTAGGAGCGCAGGAATCGTTCTTTTTGTATGTCTGGGTCCTGCCTCTTCTATATTAACGTATTTCTAGCAATATACCTACCAACCTCCATGGTTTCTATAAGTTCCCTCTATTTATAGCCATTATCTGTTAAGCGCTGGTGTAAGTCAGCTTTCCCACGACAGGAAATCCAGTCGCGAACACCCTGGTTTAAAGCTTTGATTCTGGAGAAGAGGAACCACATTTAAAT
Source organism: Ascaphus truei (assembly GCF_040206685.1). Taxonomy (NCBI): domain Eukaryota; kingdom Metazoa; phylum Chordata; class Amphibia; order Anura; family Ascaphidae; genus Ascaphus; species Ascaphus truei. The sequence goes on along the minus strand of NC_134484.1, from coordinate 453,800,316 downwards.
GTTTCAGGGTTGTTACTGTATGTTTATTTGACCATATCTCACAGTTTCAGAGAATAAAAGGTTATTGGATTTGAGATTGGGGCCACCAATCTGGTAGAACTAGATAGTCACATTAAGAACTTGAGCACTAATGGTCTGACTTCAGGGGCAGCTATGTGCACCCTCCTCCCACCCCTTCCCCCCCACATCCAAGTGCCATTTGGCTCAATTGTGCTGCTTTGTAATACTAGCAAAGGTAGAGGAGCAAGAACCCCTTTGATCCAAAAGAGTAAATCATAACCTTGAAGCAGAGCCTAGTTTTTTTTCCCAATCCAAATAAAGAGGGACACAAATTTTTGAAGACAAAGAATAGTATTCTATTTTTTAAGGGGACAGGGAGAGTTCAAATATTTTTTTTTAGTATTTTTGGGTAGGAGATCCATTTTAACTGAATAAATCCCGCCTATCCAAGGGATGGAGAACTTTGGTTTTTTTTTTAACTTATATTTTTTTAGTTTTCACAGATAAATAATTTAATTAATAGGTTAGTTTAATTGTCAGATATTTCACTGAGGTCTTCTGCTATGTTTAGCAGTGTCTGTATTCAAAAATACCCTCAAAGCTTCTGACTTGGAGCTATTCATTTTGAATCCTTAAAGGTCAACAAATTTAAATATAACATTGAAAAGTTTTGGGAGAGATGATAAGGTTTTTTTCTCCCATACTTAATATCTTTATAATATGTGTGGTTGGTAGAAAAGTGACAAAAACCCTGCACCATACAGTGTACAGCAAATTATCACTTGTGAGCACATTCACATGTCTCAGACAGTTCTGCAACCCTGCCTTTCACCATTATCCCTTAGCACAGGTACGCACAAACTTTTTATGCTGCTCTGCTGGTCGCCCCCCCCCCCCTCCTTACCTCGAGCGGCGTCAAAAGACGCAGCAGGGTCGCGTGACATCACGTGACCTGCAGAGTCATTTGAGGTCACGTTACCATGGCAAGAGAGACGTCACATGACCCTTCGGCGTCATTTGACGCTGTGTTTCCATGGTCACGTGTATAGAAGCCGGTTGAACCTCGGTAAGTAGAGGATGAAGAGGCCTCGCGCGGTCTCCTGGCATTTAATTGCCTTGCGGAGGAGCGCAGGACCTCTGCAACTGCCAACGCCCCCCCAGATAAATCTCCCGCCCCCATGGGTGGGCGTGCCCCCCAGGTTGCGCACTGCTGCCTTAGCATACAGTGCTTCAACTGCAGCAAGTGATTTTGGGAAATTAAATGCAAGTGAGCACTCAGTGTCACCTTTTACTTCATATCTATTTGAACATGTGAAGAGCTTCCATGAAGGAGTGAAGCGGAGCACAACAATGAAGTTGGGGGCTAGACACGGTAAGTGAAATGTTAAAAGTCCTTTAATCCATGGTTGACATCATGGTACAGGGGTGGGTAAAACTCTAACGCGTTTCGGGCCGTCGCCCTTTGTCAAAGAGAATATTTACAAGTCGCGTCTGTAGCAGTTGACATAGGCGTCCCTCCGCCTCCAGCTGATGTGTGACGTATTGCGAAATGGCGCCAAATCGGTAAGGTATGATCTGATTGGACCAAATGAGCGTCCAATGAGATATAGGCTCTAAATCAACAATCACTGGAATGGGAGAATGTGTGTATCAGCAGACACAGAATCTAAAGAAGGCACAGTATGTTACCAACATGAATAATAAAAACAAAAGAAAAGAAGTTAAAAACAGCGACTGGTTTAGAGAAGCATCACGAGGATAGGAATAAATGAGTAAATAAATAAAGAGATGGATGAAAATAGACACATCCGTATGCACAGTCAGATAGTACTATATAAGGTTGTGTATAATTGAATAATACATCTACCCCTATATACATGTATCAATACTAACAAACATCAATCCATATACTAAAGAGCATTGTACAACGCAGAGCACATGAAATGGGGAGACAAGAAACAAAGTATATGAACAGATGATGAAATATATATTAACCTCTTGATGAATTATTTGTATGTTATGCATGCTGATTGTGATATTATGTTTGGTCATAAAATATGAATCTAAATAGATAAAGAATAATAAAGTATGTGTTTCTTCATTCTTTGTGTATATTCCGTTATAGGAACAAAAATTGTCTATAAATATTAATTAGAATATGATATGACCAATCAATATACATAACAATGATCCAACTAAATTGAAGAATCACAGGGACTAATAATCATAATAATTACACAGATCATGAGTATAGAATACAGATAATTAATCAACTAACAGAAAGAGGAAGTAGTATTTTAAAAATATTGATTCTTTCAAAAAATGTTTCAGCTCCCAATCAATGTTCATACCCCTGGGAGCTAATGTCCCAAGGGTATAAATCCAATGCACCTCACGACAATTGAGGAGAGATTCTCTGTCTCCTCCTCTGGGATGACTACATATGTGTTCAATGGCACTAAAAGAAAATGTGCTAATTGATCCCTTTGGACAATTAATAAAATGACGGGCCACTGGGAACTTGTCATCTTTATTTTTAATGGTTCTAAGGTGTTCACTTAACCTTATTTTTAGGGCTCTTATGGTCCTTCCAATATAGCTACTTCCACATTCAGATCTCAAAATATAGATAACATAATTGGTATTGCAGGTCAGGAAAGAATTAATCCTGTATCTTTGGCCGGTATGTATGTTTTCAGTGATTTAATGGGTAGCGCATATGTGCAAAAATTGCAGGAACCACATTTATGAAAACCACTAGGGATATTATTCTTCTTGGTATCCTTAAGCATAAACATACTAGGTGAAAGATAACTACCTAAGGTCTTTGCTTTTTTATATACTATCCTTGGATTGGATTTGGTAAATGTATCAAGATCTTTATCTAATCGAAGAACCTCCCAATGTTTATTTAGAATAGATCTAATTTGTTCTGCTTGTTTGGAGTAAGCCGTAATGAACAGTGGTGTCTCTTTAGCTTGACATGTCTTAGCCTTTATCTCAATTGATTTAGAACGAATATGTTTCTTTGTTTTTTTTGTTTAATGCATGATTAAACGCACATTCCAAATCATTGTCATGGTATCCACGATTTTACGTTGTTCTGCTTGTAATTGTAAGGTTTCCTCCGTGGCGCAAATCCTCCTAAGTCTTAAAAATTGACTTTTTGGGATAACCTTTAGCAATGATCTTGGATGGGCACTGTTAGCTCTCAGCAGGGAGTTGCGGGAATTGTCTTTCCTCAATACATCTGTTTATATATGAAGATTAGTATCTATATATAGATGTAGATCTAAAAAAATGATATGATTGTCAGGAAATGTATGTGGGAATTTGAGATTATAATTATTAGAGTTTAAATATTCAAAAAAAGCAATCACTTTTATATTGGATTGTGTTATGTTTTTTTTGCAACACAACTATTTTTCTTTCAATAAACAACATTATTTACAGACACAGGGCACTGCTATGGGCACTTCTTTTGCACCCTCCTATGCAAATTTATTTATGGGTTTCTGGGAAATTTCTCACATTTTCGGTGATACTAATCCTTATAGAAAATATATTAAATTTTACCGTCGCTATATTGACGATTTACTTATGATTTGGTGTGGGGACTTACAGACACTGTTGGCTTTTTTTGAATATATAAACTCTAATAATTGTTGATTTAGAGCCTATATCTCATTGGACGCTCATTTGGTCCAATCAGATCATACCTTACCGGTTTGGCGCCATTTCGCAATACGTCACACATCAGCTGGAGGCGGGGGGACACCTATATCAGCTGCTACAGACGCGACTTGTAAATATTCTCTTTGACAAAGAGCGACGGCCCGAAACGCGTTAGAGTTTTACCCACCCCTGTACCATGATGTCAACCATGGATTAAAGGACTTTTAACATTTCACTTACCGTGTCTAGCCCCCAACTTCATTGCTGTGCTCCGCTTCACTCCTTCGTGGAAGCTCTTCACTATTTCGTATACTATGCGTGATGCACGCTGACGGACCAACCACTCTTCAACTGTGAGTACCTCCTCTCCTTCAGACACGGATTGGACTCTCATGATACTCATATGTGTGTTATTCTCCAGGGAGACGGTTATATACAGTAGTGTTCTTCATGGTGTTATGCATACTGTATACTGCTGACTCGAAGATATGATATTATACACTACAAGTCCCCCACATTTTAGGAGACTCATACAGACACACAGGATTTTGATACACTCTAAAGGGTGGATTTAAGTGGTTCCTTCAATATCATATTAACCCTTGCATCACTTAAGACACTATTATATTACAATGATTCTCTACAGTTTAGCATTGATTTTTGGAATTCTTTCCTATCTTTGCTATTTGAACATGGGCCTCTATAAGCATATGCTTATCTCACCCTCTTCCTGCTTGTCACCAACTTAATCAGGATTCCCCTGACAACTGATACTTTATCCTATATCTATACTTACTTATTGATCCAGAGGAAGGCAAACAAAAAACCCCATTAAGGGGAAAAATAAATTCCTTCCTGGCTCCAAGAATAGCTTTATGGGCGACCCATAGTAACGAGGGGGGATATTTAAGGATTCAGTTTAAGTTGGAAATATGTCGATATTTCGCTGCCCTCATCAACATTTCTGAGATGAATAATAGGGCATTATTGAATCTCCAGGTCAGTGGGGAGCCAGAGGTGCACAACCCCCAGATAGAAACCTCTAGGACCATGTGGCCGGACAATGTTATATTGTGTATTACTGCTTCCAAAACTAGTGGGATCAGGGAGGGGGTAAAAAATAAAAAAAATAAAAAAAATACGTTCTTGAATATGACTGGTGTAGGGTGGAAAATTATGTGTAATCTCATGCTGCAGGGTAAAAACCCCTCCAAACATCCACTAATGAACCAGCGTGGAGCACCTTTATTAACACTCTGGTTTCCCTAGGGCTCTTCTCTCCAGGGCTATAACTACACCTGAGATATTGGATCTGTCTAGTGTTGATCTTTAGGTTGTATTAAAGTCCCCCCCCCCCAAAGCACTTCGCCTTACCTAATTGTATTTAAAATATAAAACAAATTATGTAAAGAATTGGACAGTGACTCATTTGGAGCCTACACACTGATACAATGTGACTTTAGTATTATGTAAACTACCAGTGATTATTAATCTACATGCAGGATCTTTTAAAATGTTATCTGGAACAAAAGGGAAGACTTTATGTACCAAAATCTTGATACTTCTTTTCTTTAGGGCGGCTGAGGCTGCAAATGCTTGAGGGAATGACTTATCACAGAAGGATGGTGAGACTCCTAGCTTGAAGTGGATTTTTTGAAGAAACTCTATATCTGCTTTCAATTGTTCATGTGTTTATAGGTGCTATTAAGTCCCTTAACATTATGCTTAATACATATAGTTAACTAGGTACCAAGATATTGGCCACGACAAATACATATTTATTAGCTTGTGATATGCAAGTGTAGCAGGGTATCCCCTGGTTACTATTCTACCCAATGGGCTGGCAGTAAACCCTGGTATTCACAGGCTTTCCAGTAGTTGGAATGGGGATTTTTCCTTCACCTTTGGTACTGCACTTGAGTGACAGCAGAGGGTGGCACATTCTGTTGTAGCTGGGACAACGGGGTGCCCGCCTCTTGGTTGTACTTAAGAGCAGGACCACCCTAAATTTGGAGGTTGTTCCTTCCCTCTGTGGAAGGCAGGTCACACGACTGGGAGCCTGAGATTGGGGCCTACCCATGTTCTCTTCCCTGTGGGGAGAAGTGAGTGTAATCATATCTCTGCCTCCGCTGGGGAGGTGGGGAAGAGATAGGATGGCTGCGGGTGCCCTGGGCCTGTAGTAGCGGTCCAGGGACTATTCAAGTGAGAACATTACTCCAAAAAGAGGAGCCTGCGGGCCTGTGACAGGGTAAATAAAAGCCACCAGCTATATGTCTGGCAGACCTATGTTTAGTCTGCAGTGCAGCAGTGACTAGGTTAACTTCAGCTGGGAACCTCAGAACAATTAGTTGGATCCCAGCTGCCTAATCAAGGCGTGTTAAAAACCCCAGGCTGAAGACACATGGTGGCTGGCTATTTAGGAGAGAGGAGAATACTGATAGAAGGTCTGTCTATTTGTATGCTGTCTGCAAGCAGGGAAATCCCCTGAAACTCTGGGGAGATAACAGCTTGATACAAGGTCTGTTAGCAAAGTACATGGTTTATGAACTGTCTGTCTCCTGCATAGAAAAGAGTGGCTGCCTTATTTTTACTCTGTCTGCTAAAGAGAAACTGTTTTGTCTGCTGAAGAAAAATACATTTTTCTTTTGTTTGCTGATGAAAAGCTATTTTTGTTTTGTGTGCTGTATAAATTAAGGCTAAATAAATAAGCCTTATCCAAAGAACCTGCGTGTGTAGTTCATTTTCCCTGCAACATATGATGTCAGAGGTGCTGGAATTTTCAAAAGGCTCCTACAGTTAAAGGGCCACACACACACACAAGAATGGAAAAAAGGGAAGCATTTTTTAAAGAGTTTCTGTGCGAGCAGACCAGACAGCAGGGACAGTTAATGCAGGAGCAGACCAAACAGCAGGGACTGTTAATGCAGGAGCAGGCCCGGCTGCAAGCAGAGAGAGATGAATGACTATTGCAACAGCAAACCCAGCTCCTAGCCCAGCAGCATGCAGCACAGGAGGAAGCGGATGGCCAAGCTGCTGACCCAATTCCAGGGGTCTGCCAGTCCAGAACTTGCAAGCAGACCCCCGATACTCCTGAGGAAAATGGCTCCGAATGAGGAACCAGAGGTTTTTTTACTGACAATTGAAAGAGTTGCCGAAGCTCAGGGCTGGGCTACAGATCAGGCAATGGACTACGGACAAGTAATAGCCGCCATACTGGATCGCTGAGGTCTGACCCCAGAGACATACCAGCAGCAGTTCCGGAACATGAAGTACACCGCTAAGATGAGACCCCGGGTCCTCGCTCAGCGGTTATTGGACTTGTGTACACGCTGGATACAACCTGAGAAGTTCACTAAGGAGGCAATTCTTGAGGAGGTGGTTTTGGAACAATTTCTACAAATAATACCCCCTTCCGCACGCTCGTGGGTAAAACGCCACGCTGCTGAAACCCTAGCTTTGGCGGTCCGACTCATGGAGAACTTCCTTGGGGCTGAGCAGCAGGCGAGTGTCTTGGACCCGACTCCACCGGCACTTGCGGACGCCCAAAGAGGGATGTCGGATCAATGGGGAACCTACGGCCCGTCCATACGCAACCGCCAAGTCCAACGGAAGGAGCAGTCATTTCAGCAAGGACGAAGTCCAAATGCTGGTCCCCGCCGAGACCCTCATCTCCTTCCGGATGTCGGCTCGTCGCAAAATGAGAGGAACTTCCGAGGACGTCGCCAACAGGACCCACCAGATGCTTGGTCTCCAGTATCCGGTCCAGCGGAGCGCTATCTACAGCCCCGTCCTGCGAGCGCTATCTACAGCGGAGCGCTATCTACAACCCTCTCCATGTTCCGCCTGTGGAGAACAAGGCCACCGGCACGTGGACTGTCCACTGATGGAGTGTTCATTCAGCAGGACCGTCGCCACGGCCTGCACTGAAGAAAATTACAAGCCCTGGCTACTTCCAGCCCTGATTGGGGGAAAAAACGTCCAGGCCCTTGTAGATTCGGGCTCTGCGAAAACTCTGGTCCTCCAGGAACTGTTACTGCCTAACGTGTGTTCTTTTGACTCCCCATGGAGTATAGAATGTATACACGGCGATGTAAAACGCTATCCGACGGCCAAAATCCGGCTACAGGTAAAAGGTCAGGAGGCTTACCTCGAAGTAGGAGTCGCTCCTTGGCTCCCTGCCCCAGTTGTGTTCGGCCGGGACTGGCCTTTCTTTTCGAACCTAATAGCCCCAGTCTCTCATGAGGAGCCTCTTTCTATGGCTCAGAAGAACCCTGGCAAACTGTTCCCCTTCTCAGCGGACCTTTTTCCCAGTAGAAACCGGGTTCAAAAGACTCAGAAGCAAAGACGCTCTGATAAACAGGACTGGTTGCAGAAATCTGGGTCTCAAGGTGACCATTCTAGTAGTCAGAGGTCACGAGTGATGGCAGGGGATGGCCAGAGGGAGGGGGATATGGGCCCTGGAGTTTTACCAGACCTGTACCTCCATGACTTTTGCCAGAAGCAAAGGGAAGACCCAGTCCTTGCTAGACAGTATGACAAGGTGGTGAAAATTGATGAGCAGAGTTTAAATGCACAGGGGGTGATAGTATTCCCCCATTTTGAGCTATCAAATGATATCCTGTATAGGGTGAATAGGCAGACACAAACAGGGGAGGTCACCAGACAGATATTGGTTCCAAAGGCGTTTGTTAAATCTGTGTTCACTCTAGCCCATACTGTCCCTTGGGGTGGTCACTTGGGCAGGGATAAAACATTGCACCGTATTTCATCCCGATTCTATTGGCCAGGGATGCATAGTGATATTGCTAAGCTATGTGCGGCATGTCCGGAGTGCCAGCTAACTAGTCCAAAAGGACAAAAAAAGCCCCTTTGGTTCCTCTACCCTTGGTGTCAGTTCCCTTTGAGAGGATTGGGGTAGACTTGGTAGGACCTCTAGAACCTTCTGCGAAAGGACACAGGTTTATTCTTGTAATAGTTGATTATGCAACAAGATATCCTGAGGCGTTCCCCCTGAGAACAGCAACGGCGAAGCAAGTAGCCAACAAGTTGTTGGAACTGTTCTCACGGGTTGGACTTTCCCAGGTTATGTTGACAGACCAAGGTACAAATTTCATGGCTAAACTGATGCAGGATGTCTTAAAGTTACTAGAGGTCAAGTCTGTTCGGACATCGGTCTACCATCCACAGACTGACGGATTGGTGGAAAGATTTAGCCGAACTCTAAAAGGGATGCTGAGGAAATTTGTAGATTCAGAGAAGAGAGCCTGGGATGAACTTCTCACTTTTCTGCTGTTTGCAGTGCGGGAAGTTCCCCAGGCCTCCACGGGATTCTCTCCATTTGAATTGCTCTATGGCCGCCAACCCCGGGGTAACCTAGACTTCCTAAAGGAGTCCTGGGAGGAACAGCGGTCCCCTTCTAAGAATACCCTGCAATATGTACTAGACCTTAGGAAGCACCTAGATGTGGTCGGCCATTTTGCTCGGGAGAATCTTAGATGAGCCCAGGACAGTCAGGAGAGACATTACAATCAGAATGCTCGCATGAGATTGTTTCACCCGGGAGACCAGGTGATGTTATTGTTACCCAGTTGCGAGAGTAAACTCCTGGCCAAACGCCAGGGCCCATTCGAAGTACTCCGCCGTACGGGTGATGTGGATTACGAGATCGCTCAACCAGGGTCCAGGAAGGGTAAACAAATTTACCATGTGAACTTGCTGAAACCCTGGAAGATGCAGCGGTCTCTATTCATCCACCCGGTGGAGGAGGAAACGGACTTGGGTCCTCAGCCTCCACGGGATAACATCGTGAGTAACGATAAAATCCCAATGGGTAAACAGTTGTGAGCTGAACTAAAAGGAGACTTGTTAGCAATAATTACACAGTTCCATGATGTTTTTTCTGATTTACCAGGACAAACTAACTTAATTTCACATGTGATCGAGACAGCACCTGGGGTAAAAGTACGTTCCCGTCCTTATAGGTTGCCTGAAAGTCGTAGGGCTCTGGTAGAGAAGGAGGGACAAGAAATGTTACACTTAGGAGTGATTGAGGAATCATGCAGTGAGTGGTGTAGTCCACTAGTTATGGTCCCTAAACCCGATGGGAAGGTAAGATTTTGTGTGGACCTCCAAAAGGTTAATGCGGTATCCAAGTTTGACGCATATCTGATGCCAAGGGTGGACGAATTAATTGACGCCCTTGGTAACGCGGAATATATATCCACGCTGTACTTAACAAAAGGATACTGGAAAAGTCCAAGTGCAAAACAGCCTTTGCCACTCCCATGGGTTTATACCAGTTTGTGACATTGCCATTTGGACTGCATGGAGCCCCAGCCACATTTCAGAGACTCATGGATAAGGTACTGAGACCCCATAGGACTTATGCCGCAGCCTACCTAGATGACATTGTCATTTATAGTAAACACTGGCGGGTCCATCTAATTAGGCTGAAAGCGGTCCTCAAATCTCTAAGAGAGACAGGGCTCACAGCCAACCCTAAGAAATGTGCCTTGGGTAAGGCGGAAACCAAATACTTAGGGTATGCAGTGGGAGGTGGAAAAGTAAGGCCACTAGCCGACAAGGTAGTTGCCCTGAAAGAAGTTCCGACCCCCCCCAAACAAAAATGCAGGTACGCTCTCTGCTGGGTTTAGCAGGGTACTACCGGCAGTTAATCCCCAACTATTCGGAAGTGGCAGCCCCTTTAACGGACCTCACAAAAAAGTGTGCCCCTACACAAGTCAAGTGATTTGTCAGACACCTTTTTATGTCCTCAAAGGCTCTCTATCAGAGGGTCCCATCCTTAGAAGCCCTTTTATAGTGCAAACAGATGCATCAGAGATAGGGCTAGGGGCAGTGTTGTCACAACAGTTTGAGGGAGTTGAACACCCTATCCTTTTCCTGAGTAGGAAACTGTTTCCGAGGGAAAAAAAACTACTCAGTGATTGAGAAGGAGTGCCTCGCAGTAAAGTGGGCAATCGAGGCTTTGAGGCATTACCTGGCAGGAGTCCATTTTACTTTGGTGACGGACCATGCTCCACTGAAGTGGTTAAATAGTATGAAGGATTCCAATGCTAGATTGACTAGGTGGTATATGGCCCTCCAACTCTTCTCATTTGAGATTCAGCACAGGCCAGGAAAAGAGAACGCAAATGCTGACTTCTTTTATAGTGAAGGGGTGGATGGTCAGGCTTCAGACGTGCGTAGCCCCAGCCACACACTAACAGGAGAGGAATGTGACAGGGTAAATAAAAGCCACCAGCTATATGCCTGGCAGACCTATGTTTAGTCTGCAGTGCAGCAGTGACTAGGTTAACTTCAGCTGGGAACCTCAGAACAATTAGTTGGATCCCAGTTGCCTAATCAAGATGTGTTAAAAACCCCAGGCTGTAGACACAGGGTGGCTAGCTGTTCAGGAGAGAGGAGAATACTGATAGAAGGTCTGTCTATTTGTTTGTTGTCTGCAAGCAGGGAAATCCCCTGAAACTCTGGGGAGAGAACAGCTTGATACAAGGTCTATTAGCAAAGTACATGGTTTATGAACTGTCTGTCTCCTGCATTGAAAAGAGTGTCTGCCTTATTTTTACTCTGTCTGCTAAAGAGAAACTGTTTTGTCTGCTGAAGAAAAAGACATTTTTCTTTTGTTTGCTGATGAAAAGCTATTTTTGTTTTGTGTGCTGTATAATTAAGGCTAAATAAATAAGCCTTATCCAAAGAACCTGCGTGTGTAGTTGCATTTACCCTGCAACAGGGCCCCTAAGACTCATGTTCCCTCTGCAGACTGGAAGGATTGTTCTTACGGGAATAAGATGCTAACGGATGACAATGTTATTGCAGATGACAATGTTATTGCTGATTATGTTATTACATTCGACTCCTCTCTCACATTCTCCTCTCACATTCAAAATGTTTCTAAAACCTGTCACTTTTTCCTCTGCAATATTACAAAGATATGCCCTTGCCTCTGTTGCTCAACTGCTAAAATTCTGACTCAGGCCCTCATTCTCTGCCATCTTGATTAATGTAACCTCCTGCTGTCCGGCCTTCCTGCCTCCCACCTGTGTCCCCTACAATCTATCCTTAACACTGCTGCCAGAGTCACTCTACTCTTTACTAAATCTTTCTCAGCGTCTCCCCTGCTGAAATCCTTCTCCTGGCTTCCCATAAAATCCCAAATCACACACTCCATTCTCCTCCTCGCTTTTAAAGCTTTACACTCTTCTGTTCCTCTTTACATCTCAGACCTAATTTCTCGCTATACACCATCCCGGCTCTTGCGTTCAGCTCAAGGATGTCTTCTCTCTACCCCTTTTGTATCTAAAGCCCTCTCCCACCTTAAACCCTTCTCACTGACTGCCCCACACCTCTGGAATGCCCTTCCCCTCAATAATCGACTAGCACCCTCACTATCCACCTTTAAGACCCACCTTAAAACACACCTCCTTAACGAAGCATATGAGTAGCTCCATGGCTGATAATTAACACCTCACACATTGACCTTGGCCCCTTGCAGACGCACTTACCAGAATACCCTCCTACTGTCTCTATACATTCTTCCTACCAACTAATTAGATTGTAAGCTCTTCGGAGCAGGGACTCTCTTTCCTAAATGCTACTTTTATGTCTGAGCATTTCTTCCCCTTGTGTTATTTATATCTTATTATTTATATGATTGTAACTATTACTGCTGTGAAGTGCTATGTACATTAATGGCGCTATATAAATAAAGATATACATTCATTCATTCATGTGGATTTTTGCAGTGTAAATACTGGGTTCAGTCATTATGCAATGTCTGTTATATTCGATATTTCCACATCCACTGACACTATCTTACATACAGGGTTGGCTGTACAAAGTCCGCTAGTCCATATCCATGGTGGCAGTTGGGGTTTCAGGGATATGTACCCTTTATGGACCGCACAAGGTTCTTACTTGAAACCGAGGATATAGTGCATGAATGGTGGGCGGTAGGAGTGTTTAGTCTTGACGCAGCTGCACAAGAAATGAGAAGATAAGAAGCAGACATTCTAGCGGGTCTCATAAAGCCTACAGGTAATGTATCTGCCACATATGTATCGCCAATGCAAAAACCCTTGTACTGGGTATTGCCAGGTAGAACTGAAGGTCGTTGGCTCATCAAGATTAGTCGAGCTGAAAAGCATATATTGCAGAAATACCGGAGCTCTCATAGGTTTGAGTATCCATACGTCCCTGAGCTGATGATGAGAGAAATTGATGCTAACAGGGAACACTGGCTAGTGGAAGCTAGAAAAGCTTACGTACTAGAGCATAACAGTACCTTTCATAATATACATGAGAGAATAGCATACCTCGTACAAGTTTGGGCGTTCAGTGTATTTGGACAGAGTAGAGTACATCTCGGAAAGCAATCCAAAGAGGGTGTTCTCTATTACAGTCACTGACGAGTCAGGCATGCTAGTGCGAAAGCCTGATCCTGAGCAATATTACTGAAGCAAGGGTTCTCCATGTTGAGGAACCTACATTAAAATTTACAGCCATTTGATATGTGTTAGTGAATACATGACATGTGTTGTTTGTCCCATTGGAAATGTATATCCTGCATAGTAATGGGTGATCGTGTGAAAAGTTATTGTGTTTTATTCAGGTTTCATCAGAGATGGCGCCTGAAAATTTAGGACCCAAGCAGGGTCGTTGGGAATCCACCATAGGGAGAGTGCTACTATTGTACCCAATGGGCTGGCAGTATACCCTGGTATTCACAGGCTTGCCATTAGTTGGTGTGGGGTTTTCCCCTTCACCTTTGGTGCTACACCTTTGGTGCTGCACAGCAGAGAGTGGCACATCCTATTGTAGCTGGGACAACAGGGTGCCCGCATCCTGGCTGTACATACTGTAAGGGCAGGACCACCCTAAATTTGGAGGTTGTTCCTTCCCTTTGAGGAAGGCAGGTTACGCGACTGGGAGCCTGAGATTGGGGTCTACCCATGTTCTCTTCCCTGTGGTGAGGAGTGAGTGTGATCATAACTCTGCCTTCGCTAGGGTGGTGGGGAAGAGATAGGATGGCTGGGGGTGCCCTTGGCCTGTAGTCACGGTCCAGGGACCATCTCCAATGATAGCTGTGAGTAAAGAGACTGTGTAACCAGCAGAAGACTGTGGAGTAGCTGTGTATTACTGCAAAGACTGTAGTAATAAACTGTTCCTGTTTACAATATACCTCCAGCCTGGTGTGCGATCTAACTGGGGGAGAGTACAAGTTCTACCATGGGAGATCATCTCCATACATCCCTGGAGCCTATGGCAGATGGAGGCGCTGCACTTCTAAGTATTATCTGGGGTGTGGACCTCAGAAGCCTGGTCCTGTGTCCCAAAATCATTGCGGATAACTCAGTCCTCTTGTTACCAGCAGGTATGCACAACACACATCCTGTAATGGCCCCTATCTGTGATTGGGGTGGGGGAACACTGTTACACAAGCTATGTCCAAAAGTACCTGAACCTCTGAGGTGCACTCTGAAATGTAAAAAAAAAGCGAAACATAGGGGCCACCTCGTAGACTGATATCACTTAGAAGCACATACACCATATGATTCACCTAAAATTACTGTCAAAGAGTAAAAATAGGAAAAGATGGACAAACATAAATAGGGGGAACCCTAACAAAGGTATGTAGGGAATATTTGGGTAGGGAAACCTGAGATGTCATCATAACCCAGGTATGGTAATCCTTCAAATTAAGACGGAATTAAGAAAGGAAGCAGACTAATTGGGGGAACAAAATGCCTTCTTCCTCGTAAATGAGCTTCGGTCATACGCTGTCATGAGCCAGGAGAAATAGCAATAATAATAATCTACTGTACATCTGTACAAACTGTAGCTAGTGAGGTGATCAACATCTAAGTGGACAAGTCCACCGTTTGATATAATATAAAAAGGGGAAAAAATATTCCACCATATTGCATACAGTATAGCAAATGAAAATATTGCTTGTGAGCACATTTACATGTCTCAGGCAGGTCTTCAACGCTTTTCTCATCAATATCTCCTAGCATAAAATGCTTCCACAGCAGCTAGTGATTCTGGGTAATGACAGTGTCACCTATTGCTTCAAATCCATTTTAATACGGACACCCATATAATGCCTGCCACATAAGACAGCTTTTCATTACAGCCTGGGTTAAAGAAAAAATGCCTACCCAGTAACCCTACTCGCAGGCAGTGTAAGGCTGACTTTGTAATTTGAAGTTGGGATAGATTTCAACCACACTTAAATTAAGTTAGGGTGGGTAAAAAAGTGACAAAAACCTTCACCGTATACAGTAGCATACTGTATGGCAAATAAAAATTTAAGTTGTAGTATTTTTATTTGCTATATAATATAAGAGATCTGACTAGATAAAGTTACGTGAACAGATCAACCTAAACTAGTATTGCAGCATTCATAAGGTAATTAATTGTTCAGTGTAAGCACTTTAGAACTACAAGTGTACCGTGCATGTAATGCATGATAATATTGAGATAGTACATATGCTGTAGGTCATGCCGGAATAATATAGCAGTAAATTACCCTTACAAGGATTAAGAGGAGGCACCACCCTAGGTTGCTCTTGGTAACTGTCATAATAGTGACATTTGCATGACCTGGGTAGTGATGGCAACTGAATAGCTAAGGAGGCTCTCCTCATTCACCTTGCATTTGTACACTGGCGACACACTTTATTCGAGCTCGGCTAGTCCCACGAATTCGGGTATACCCGGGTGTATTGAGGTTTGTGACTGTTTTCTGCCCGAGTGCATTGAGGTATTTTCAGGCAGGGATTGAAGCATTTTATTCCCGCTGGCTGCAATACTGCACAGTATATATATATATACTGCATTACAATTCATGAATTTATGCCATCTGGTAGACACGCGAAGCATTGCAGCCTATTAAATCCTAATCATTATCATTTAACAGATCAGCCGCCCATCAGCCAGGCATGAACCCAGGCTGGGAAGGCAAACGCAACGGGGCTTGTCAGAGGTGAGGAGCGGCTCATTCCAGGTATCTGCCAGGTACATACTGGGTATTTGCTCGAATAAAGTGTTTCGGTGCAGTATCTTAAAGCAGCAGTCCAAGCTGCCGTTTTTTTTTTAACATTTTTTCCCCCCTTCAATATGTGCATCAATAAAAACCACACAATGATGAGTAATTAGCTAAGTTACGGATCGATCCGTTCTCCTGTAATCGGTCGGCAAAGATTCGGCTCGGGGGTTCACTAAATGTCTGTCAGTGCAGCAGAAGAAGACAAAAGATGCA
Organism: Ascaphus truei; assembly: GCF_040206685.1. Taxonomy (NCBI): domain Eukaryota; kingdom Metazoa; phylum Chordata; class Amphibia; order Anura; family Ascaphidae; genus Ascaphus; species Ascaphus truei. The sequence goes on along the minus strand of NC_134484.1, from coordinate 453,784,361 downwards.
AAGTTCTGTGGGGAAGAGTGTGTGACCAGGCAGTCACTAGATCCAATCTGTGCACTGCTAGAGAGAGGACAGGGCTCAAAATGGGATGTGACTGAGCCTGTTTCAGAAGAGGAAGGGAATGTGACTTTGTAAATGGTTGCTATAGAAACAAAAAATGCTTGTTACATTATAATACATTAAAAATGTCATTCGCAGTTGTTTTTTGTTGTTGTTTTTTTTTTTAAATGCTACAAGTATTTTCTAATAGTACAGAACTGATTTATTTAAAACAAAACACATGTAGGATATTGCTTGGTCTGCAGCTTTAATGTGACAATAAGAGGATCTGCAAGATACTGTATAAGTAAAATTACTGGAACCAAACAGAAAAAACTTGAAATACAGGGTTGATATAATTGTTATGGGGTGCCAAACCCTTAAGTATTACTGGAATCCTATACAGTAAGAAGCTTTGAATTTCAAGGTTAAACTGAAATGATGCTTGTGAATTAAGTTTTATACTGGGGCAGTATAGGCATTAGTTGGTCCCAAAAGGGTTAAGAGAGAGTTATACTAAGGGTCACTCTTGTGTCTTGATTCCTGGATTGGAATCGAAAGTGGCCCTTGCATTTTTTGGAGCAATGACAATAATGAAATTAAGGATGTGTTCCCTTCACGCAGCCAATTGCATGAATTCATCCCAGTAGTTAGCCCTAATACCGTCCGTGCATAGGGAGAAGCGCCTAATGTGGCAGTGAGTAATACATTATTTATATGACTCAGCATGCAACATTAACATTAGTATTCAACAAAGGAGTACACCTAATGATTTGTAATAGAACATAGAGGAAAAGGGAGAAGAAACATCATACAATGCACAACATTACAAACAGTTACAGAAACAAAGTCTATCTAAGCATGGTTAGGTATACAATGGAGAACAGGTAAAACAGGGCAAACCATGCATTTAATGTAGGATTCTCCTTGTAGTATGCAGGGAGAGTTCAGGGACTGCATAGGAATCCTGCACAAACCTTGTGGGGCCGGGATGTGACCTCCGAGTAGTACAAGTCCCCCAGAGACTCTGTGTCCTTTAAGGATCAGGATTAGGCCTTTAACATCACTCAGCACAAGGGTTTGCACGTGGACACAAGGTTGTCCTCCCCCACCAAGTCTAGACAACATCACAATGGTATTCATTGTGATCCATCCTCCGTGCATTCCCCGAGAGAGCCCCAGTCTTAAACAGCGCAGCGGAAAATATTTAATTCAGTTATTTTTTGCTGGGTTATTCCAAATCGGTCTCTGTGGTTTAGAAGACGACTGCACTGTGTTGTCATCCAGCTCCGTCAGTGAGTACAGGCCTCATTTCTTCAGAAGGGCATCTCCCTCTGCAGGGAGGTTAAGACCACCTGGGGACTGTTGTAAAATATGATCCATTTAAATGAAAATCCCTGTTTATATTTGATCACGTGTTTTTGGAGCAGCAATTCCAGGTGGTTATGTCAGTATAGATTTGCAAATTAGAACCCTCAAACTCAAGGGAGTACTGGTTCCTGGATGCTCCATTATGGCCTCCTATGGCTGAAAGTAATGCAGTCTAGTTATTATATCTCTCAGACCATCTAGTATTGCAGGTTTTGCCCACAGGGCCCTGTGGGCTTTGTTCAGCTGGAACCTGACTTTATCCAGGTTGGGCACCAGAGACTGGAACAATCTTTGTAGGTACTGTATGCCTCTTATTTGGAGATTGATTCTGGCGCTCTTCTCACCGTTAAATTGTTCCACCTTGACCTGTTCTAAAGGTCCTCCTGAGCACCTGCTAAATCATCAACTCATTCCTCTAGTTCCTGTCTCTCCAGTTTGGACACTCTCTGAGCCTCTAGGATCTCATCTACCCTAGTTTCAGCCATACAGTATCTGTCCTCTCCCACTGTTGAGTTAGTTCATTGGGAAATCACTCTGAGGACAGATTGCAGTTTGGCATGAAAGATTTATATTATTTATTTATTTATAAAATGTTTTACCAGGAAGTAATACATTGAGAGTTACCTCTCGTTTTTAAGTATGTCCTGGGATCTGGATGTTGTCAAACAAGTCCTCAATATCACATTTTGTATGGCGTTGACAAGAATTTTTGGTCTCCATGTCTGTCTGCATTAGTACATGGAGAGGAGTTTTGCTCAGCAGCATGGTTGGTGCTTTCCCGCCATTTGAAAAAGTACTTTAATTCTTGTGAGGATATGCTCTTTTTCCCTCGTGTGGCATGGTCGAATGTAATGTAGTTTCCCCTCATTCTGTGTTGTGCCAAAAACTGATCGAGCAATTTTAATAGATACAATTATATTAGTTCCCCCTAGGCTCACATGGACCTAAGATAGACTCCTGACATTCTGCTCAGCACCACGCATGCACCCCCTAAAACTGTTATTTTTAATACTGTCGTTGTGAAAATAGATGTGTGAGGGGCTGTCTCCCAGATGTCAACCCAATCCTCATCAGATATTGCTGAATCTATGTCTGCCTCATAGAGTTACATACTGTACTGTATATCTTTGCTCTTTAGACTTGTTCGTAGTGTTGAGGAGAACACAAGAAGCCAAGATCAACACTTTTTGATGCTACTGGTAGAGCAGAGTCTATCAAAAGAGGTGAGATGGCTATTAAATAATGATTTATGTTTGGTATGTGTGAAATGCTTGATTTGGTTACATAAATAGTTCTGAATGACGGATATTAAAATTATGATTTCATTTAAAGAGAGTACAGTATATTCCTTGAATATTTTATTTAGTATCATGGGGCTATTATTTGTAAGACATAGACCAGAGGGAATGCTTTGTTTCCCCAGGGAGGAGTAATAAAAGAGAGTAGACCCTTTAGTCCTTTCTCTAGTGCCCAATTGAAGGCTTTCCAAACCGAGAGTGTGAACTCAATTACTGGACAGCTGTAAACTTGTTTGGGTCGATTTTGGTTTGGGATCCAAAAAAAGTGTGTCTACAGTAATTCTTGTGATGGAGTTTGTAGGGATTCAACCTCTACCCATTTCACTGATTTAGGTGGAAATTGTCAAGCCAGGAGGTGACTTGGTTGGGTTGCAGCATGGTACTTGCCAAGAGAGTCAAAGTAAATCCTCCACTGGGTTTTGAAAAGGTGAGTACACATTTTTAACATTTGGTCTTCTCTGTTCCCATACAAATGAAAATATATTAGCTTCAACATTACTTAAAAGGTTGTTTGGGACATTGAATAAGCAGTTTCTTTGAATTAGCAGGTTTTTTAGCTCCATTTCGTTTGCAGAGTACCCCTGAGCTAAACGTCACTCCTGAGATATGTACTAGTGAAGTTGCTGGGTTTAAATTGTAGTCATGGAAAACAAAATGGCAGCCAAACCAATAGGAAGCTTTAACATCATCAGTTTCCTTTTGGATCATCATTCTAAAGCCCTTAAAAAAACAAACAAAAAATAGAAAGTAATACCATTAACTTTACCAGTAAATCTTTCAAATATAGTTAGATACGTACATTTGTCAGTATGTATACTTGGATAATAAATATAAAATAAACAAGTCTAATCAATGTGGCTAAATAAATTGGTAGGGGAGGAAATAAAAAGGAAGAGGCAGGCATTTAGATTCTTAACGTTAGAAGGGACGGAGGCACCATATCAAAATATATGGAATGTAACAAAAGTTGAAAATGGAAAAAGAAGGATTGCAATAGAAAGTAAAATCATCCCTAAAATATTTTCAATTAATAACAAAATGATTAGAAAAGACAATATAGGACTGTAATGACTGTAGGAGACAAGTAAAGAGGTATGACCAGGAATAAATATTGGGGAAAATAATCCTAATCTTTTATTCAGCCCGTAGCTTCAAACAATATATTTTTAAGGCAGTACACGAAACAAATAAAACAGCTAATACCCCTGTAAGGGCTAATTCCCTCTCCCAGTCCCTATTTGAAGGGCTGGGAGGCTAGACCTCTTACCAGCCTCTGAACCAAAGTCCAAAGAGGTGCCCGTTATCAGGAGCTCTTTCCCTCGGTCCTCGTCTGGGTTGGTGTCAGTGGGCTGTTCCTTATAGCGCATTGCAGTGACTGCTGTGTTCTGGTATAAAGGGACTGGTTCCCTGGAATCCGCCTTTGTCAGCATACACCTCTGATATGCTAGAGAGATCCCCTGCAGTTTACACAGGAGGATTTTCTACCTGACTAATGAGCCAGATGGAGACTGGCTAATTGTCTGGAGCTGCAATTAACCAGCTCCCTGCTGCACTCATCAGCCATATCAACGCTTCCTATTTGGAGCCAAGGACCATTTCAGTGTGGGATGGGCAGGGACATTATTGGAGATAAGGAAAATACATTATTTGCCTCTGTATTTACCAAGGAGGGGTCAACTACAAACAAATGTCATCAAGAGGAAGCCACAACCTCTACATTAACAAACATGTTGTTAACAGGGGAATCTTTGCAAATGCAATTAAAGTAAATAAAGCACCTGGCTCCAATGGCATGCACCCAAGAGTTCTTATGGACCTAAGTTCAGAAATAGCCAAACCATTATATTTGAAATATGAAGGACTCTATTCCCACAGGCTCAGTACCACAAAATTGGCATTTACAGTAGCAGACATGGTGCCTATTCAGCAATACATAATGGATAACAAAATTATTAGTAATAGTCAGCATGGATTTAGGAAGGATAGGTCATGCCAAACTAACATGAAGGGGCTCATTCATTAAACTTTGATAAGTGCATTATTGCACTATAAATGCCCTTTTAGTGCAATCTGTCATGTGTACCTATTATCAAAACTCTGATAACAGGACAATAGCACACTAAAATGGCCTTTTGCCAAGCTACAACACTCTGGCTATAACAAGTAATGCGGAAGATAAAAAACAAAATACCTGTACTCGCAATTTTTGCCAGCAACTGCTATTCACTAAACTCCGATATGCATACAGTAATATAAAAACTTGCACTTTTCTTGTTAGCTAAAGGGTGGCGAGATCAGAATTACGATATGCATAACAAGGAATTTTTTTTTTAATTATTATGCTACATATTTTATTTTTTATTTCTACAGGACCTCCCTGACGAAGTGTACTCTGATACATGAAACGTGCGTAGGGATTTCAGAAGACGCCACGACGGTGGCGTCAGAATGAGAGAAAAACAGAACAGATAAAGTGCGCAAATTACTAATTCTACTGTTATACCCTTCACCACCTTGTGTTATATATAAAAAAATGTGTACAACCTCTATTGGTGGTCTGCAGCTATATTGATAGGGATAAGGACCCCCTAGGCAACTGAAACACAAAAAAAGACAAGAGCGCAAACGCACATAGTGAAGTTTGTAAAAATATATAGTGTATATTAATAGCGTATTATATCTGCGTACATCATATTAGTTGGTTTACAGCATTTCATGTGCAATACATGAGTTACCAGTCGTCGCACTGCCACCACCAGACCTCGGGGGTTCCCTTCACAGTCTTCAAGACAAGCTGCCACGATAATGATGTGGAGCCTCCACTGCGGTGCTGTGTCCGGATCGATGTCCTTTCCCGATCACTGCCGTCACTACTGCTCACTCCTCAGGTCTGCCGCCGCCTGCAACTGCTTCCAGCACCTCAGATCACTGAGTTGGTTGGTTACGTGTCCCGTGGGGTTTTGCGACCGGCCGTAAAGGGACGCTTATAGCGTAAAGCGTGATGGTATCTTTACTCCAGCATACCGAGTGCAGCTACTACATACAATAAGTCCAATGGGGATGAACCACGCAGAATGTAGAAATACAGTTCTAGGAATATTAAAATTCTTTATCCAACGCGTTTCGAAGCGTGTCAGAATGAGAGAGACTGCATGAATTTTATGATCCCACCGAGAGAAACAGGTTGTATAGCGAACTTATTCTAAATGTTGTACGAGCATGGCGACATTGTGTCAGGTATTTCTGTGATGCCATGAGATAGGCAACTGGGGGTTTTGTGATATACTTGGCTTAGCCAGCTGGCTGTGTTACTGGCAATGCTGAACTGATGCTGCAGTGCTCTTCTATTATAGCTGATTGCACTGTGGATGGTGTGGAGTGGTGGTAACAATAGATGTTAATTGTGCGCATTAATATAGCTAATATAGATGTAAACACATATCTAAATACTGTGAAACATATGTGTATTGATGACCACCAACTAACAATGTTCCTAACTATGTGGGGCTCAAGTTGATAAGGCAGATTATAACACAGCTGTGTTACAGACAATGTTGAACTAACGTTGCAGGGTCTTTCTATCCTAGCTGTGGATGGTGCTGAGTGGTGGTAACATCAGATGTTTAACTTTCAGCAGAATATAGCAAAAACAGCTTCCGATATATACCTCAATACTGTGTTAAACATCTTCATTGATGGCTACTAACTAATAACGTTTGTGGCTATGTGGGGCTCAGGCTGACCACATGGGTTAAAAACACAGCTGATCTCACTACCCATAGTATAGGGGTTTACTGCAGCGAGTCTGTGTTTTATCTGAATACGCTATGGAATATGCTGCCTGATTGCACCGGATATTTGGCTTTGTTAACCAGTGTGAGCATGCAAAGAAAATACAGTATATGACACCAGTTACTGAGTGTAACACACGCCCTGGGTGTGATCAGTACCTGCTCTTATTGAGAACCATCCCAGCAAGCTGTAACCCCACAACCTCATATACAGTTAGGTCCGGAAATAATTGGACACTGATACAAGTTTTGTTATTTCGGCTGTGTACCAGAATATATTCAAGTTACAGTTAAATAATGAATATGGGCTTAAAGTGCAGGCTATCAGCTTTAATTTGAGGGTATTCACATCCAAATTGGAGGAAGGGTTTAGGAATTACATTTATGTAGCCCCCTCTTTTTTAGGGACCAAAAGTAATTGGACAATTGACTCAAAAGCTGCTTCATGGACAGGTGTGGGCTATTCCTTCGTTATTTCATCATCAATTAAGCAGGTAAAAGGTCTGGAGTTGATTCCAGGTGGGGCATTCGCCTTTGGAAGCTGTTGCTGTGAACCCACAACATGCGGTCAAAGGAGCTCTCAATACAAGTGAAACAGGGCATCCTTAGGCTGCAAAAAAAAAGAAAATCCTTCAGAGAGATAGCAGGAACATTAGGAATGGCCAAATCAACAGTTTGGTACATTCTGAGAAAAAAAGAACGCACTGGTGAGCTCTGCAACACAAAAAGGCCTGGTCGTACCCGGAAAACAATAGTTTTGGATGATCATAGGATCCTTTCCATGGTAAAGAACAACCCCTTCACAACATCCAGCCAAGTGAAGAACACTCTCCAGGAGGTAGACATATCATTATCCAAGTCTACCATAAAGAGAAGACTTCACGAGAGCAAATACCGAGGGTTCAGCACAAGGTGAAAAACATTCATAAGCCTCAAGAATAGAAAGGCCAGATTAGACTTTGCCAAACAATATCTAAAAAAGCCAGCCCAGTTCTGGAACAGCATTCTTTGGAAAGATGAAACTAAGATCAACCTGTACCAGAATGATGGGAAGAAAAATGTATGGAGAAGGCTTGGAACGGCTCATGATCCGAAGCATACCACATCATCTGTAAAACACGGTGGAGGCAGTGTGATGGCATGGGCCTGCATGGCTTACAATAGCACTGGGTCACTAGTGTTTATTGATGATGTGACAGAAGACAGAAGCAGCCGGATGAATTCTGAAGTGTATAGGGATATATTGTCTGCTCAGATTCAGCCAAATTCAGCAAAATTGATTGGACGGCGCTTCACTTTACAGATGGACAGTGACCCAAAACTTACTGCGAAAGCAACCCAGGAGTTTTTTAAGGCAAAGAAGTGGAATATTCTGCAATGGCTGAGTCAATCACTTGATCTCAACCCGATCGAACATGCATTTCACTTGCTGAAGACAAAACTTAAGGCAGAAAGATCCATGAACAAACAACAACTGAAGACAGCTGCAGTAAAGGCCTGGCAAAGCATCATAAAGGAGGAAACACCGCGTTTGGTGATGTCCATGCGTTCCAGACTTCAAGCAGTTATTGCATGCAAAGGATTCTTGACAAAGTATTAAAAATGAACATTTTATTTATGATTGTGTTCATTTGTCCAATTACATTTGAGCCCCTGAAATAAGGGGACTGTGTATGAAAATGGTTGCAATTCCAAAATGTTTCATATGATTTTTTTGTTCAACCCCTTGAATTAAAGCTGAAAGCCTGCACTTCTATTGCATTTCAGTTGTTTCATTTCAAATCCATTGTAGTGGCGTACAGAGCCAAAATTATGAAAATTGTGTCAGTGTCCAATTATTTCCGGACCTAACTGTATATGTGTCTAATGGCGAGCTGCTGAGCATGGCCAAATGTATTCAATATAAGATGTAAATACTTCAACGTTAGTATTCTCATAAGGAAGGGTCATTTAGTTAAACCCTTAGGCTAGTAATACAAATAGGTGGTTATGTATAAGGACTGAATTGATCTATAATGGATTCTAGTCTGTTACCTGCTCGGAGAAAAAGCTGATTAATTTAAGCAACACCCGGTGGTCTGTGTTATCATGTTAATACAGGCATACCCCGCTTTAAGGACACTCACTTTAAGTACACTCGCGAGTAAGTACACATCGCCCAATAGGAAAACGGCAGCTCACGCATGCGCCTGTCAGCACGTCCTGAACAGCAATACCGGCTCCCTACCTGTACCGAAGCTGTGTGCAAGCGGGGAGACAATAGAGCCTGTTACAAATGCGTTATTTACATCAGTTATGCACATATATGACGATTGCAGTACAGTACATGCATCGATAAGTGGAAGAAGGTAGTGCTTCACTTTAAGTACATTTTCGCTTTACATACATGCTCCGGTCCCATTGCGTACGTTAATGCGGGGTATGCCTGTATTGCTATACTGAGGATATATGTTCTATAGCCTTGCAGAGCAATCTCCGTACATTATATTATGTCTATTGCTAGGAACAGACACGCTCTTGCTGCATTTTCATGTGGAGATAGTCACTTTGCATAGCAGACAATATATCTGTGCTGATACACAAAGATCAGGCATCTTTGTATACAAGCATAAGGATTTAATGCTGGTTAGGATTTAATTGGCTAACAATTTGCAATGTTAATATAATATATAGTTAATAACTATCTAAGAGGAGTTATTTAGTGATACAATATCTAACGTATAGCTAACTCAATATGAGTAAAATCTATCCTACTATATGCATAGTGATCCTATTTTTTGGTTATTAGTTGGATCATAATCTATTGGAAGATATAATTATATACAATTGGTATTTAAAATCTAGATACAAAGAGTATCTAATTGCAGTCTCTCACATGGGGAATTTTAATCACGTAAATAATACACAGCGTCATTGATTTATTTAATAAAACTTTATTGTGTTTAATTTAGGATACATAGGTGGATTATTATAATATAACATACATCCTCAATTCTTTGGAATATTGATATTCTTGGGATTATTATATCTCTGTGGTAAAAGAATGTACTTTGAGTGCAAATTATAGGGATCTTGATGTGGGGATTCTTTCTTGACAACTTAGTTTACGGTAGAAACACTTGTTATCAGTTCTTGTGCCATTCACCGCACTTCTAGTGACATTGTGCATTATTTTCTATAGACACACGTGTCTCTACCGTGGTACACAGCAAATGCATGGGTATAGGCAAAGATATTTAGTGTGCCATCTGCCGGGCACGTACCGAAATGCAATTTCATAAATAACCCCACAAATGATTCTGCCGTCTGTCTGCGGCCGACACGCATTGTTCACGTGGCTGTAATCTCGCACCTTGTCACGGTACTGAAAACAGTAAATCCTGTTTTTTTTTTTTTCCTCTTTAAAGATTGTTGTCTCGGTCCCAAAAATGTAGAACAGATTGCCAAAAAAAAAAAGTTTCCTTTCCTTTTTTTCCCCCACAGCAGCAGCATTTCACACCGCAGTAGTCCCTGCTGAGAGATTGGGGCCCTCCTGTCTCTCCTTCCGATCGATCTGGCCTCTCACGTCTGAATGGGGAGGGTCCTTTGCCAACAGGCGAAGTGGTTCCTCCCGACCATCTTCCAGACCCCGGCTCTTGTGTCAGGTTCCCTTATCCCAAGTTCCGCCACAGACAGGAACGGCGGCGTCGGCCCTCCCTGCCACAGGTGGCGGAGAACACCCCCACATTGAACCCACTCGGTGGTGAGATTGCTCTGACCAGGGGTTCATCCCCCACCGCAGGAGGCCGATCCCGCGTGGGCCGGGGAAGGAGGACAAAGGTTAGGGAACCGTGCTCCCACAGCGTGGGCTGCTCAGTTACCTGATCTTTCGATGTCCCCTCCATTCCCTGTGCTCCGTGGAGCACACAGTTTCCTCCCTGCGCTGCCGCAGGCCGGTCTCTGTGTGGCCGGTGACACTGGGTTGCGCGTGTGGAAGGGGAGAGGAGAGGGCGAGTTCGCTTGCACTCCCCGCCCAGCATGCATCCCCCCACCCCTCCGTGCATGGCACAGTTTGCTGCCACCGCTGCTTCCGCCACCATCCCTCACCGAGGGACGTGGCTCTGCCGTGGGGCCATGGCCGCCCCGCTCTCTGACCCCTGGGGAGCTGTGAGCGAGCCCACCCCTTTAAAAGCCCCTCCCTGGCATCGGGGAGGGAGGCCCCGGCGCGGGTCTCTTTCCAGAGGGCTACCTGGTTGATCCTGCCAGTAGCATATGCTTGTCTCAAAGATTAAGTAAGTACACATGGCCGGTACAGTGAAACTGCGAATGGCTCATTAAGTCAGTTATGGTTCCTTTGATTGCTCCATCTGTTACTTGGATAACTGTGGTCATTCTAGAGGGTTCACACCTCCTTTTTTGTCATGTTGGATAGACAATAAATATTTTTCTATTTTTATTCACCTTTCTCCCTGGGCAGTGCACTGTTTTGTGCATTTTTTTGCATAGTTTGTTCTTGCTTGGATCTGAATCTGCGGCTGCACACGCCCACAAAGAATCCAGTTGACTCTAGGAGTGGGTAAGATACTTGGAAGATTTATCTCATCTACATGGACTGCGATCATTACTACAAACTTTGGTGAGTTTTGGACTTTTATTATACAGCTATCTCCAATGAGGTGCAGTGAAGTGAGAGTACCATCATCATTTTTTTCTGTTACCTTCAGGAGGGTTATGCAATATTGAATTTCAGTCACTCAGCCAGTAGTATACCCACTCTATAGTTGAGCAACATCTTCATTATTCACTTATGTATTAGAAGATAATTTTCTAGGACTGTTGGAGCACCCATTATTTTCATATGCTGAATCATTTGATGTCAAGTCGCCATGGTAACGGGCGTCATTTGACTCCGCGTTGCCATGGAGACGTGTGGTCAAGAAGCTGGTGAGTACATTTAAATAGGCCTCGCGCTCTTAGCAGGGGCTGTTATAACCGCCGCACCCCCCTACCCTCCAATAAAGTCTCGCGCCCCCCAGTTTGCGCACCGCTGCCTTAAAGAGTGGGGCAGAGGGGACGATAGGGGGAAAGAGAGACTTTTTGGTACAGTAGATTATCTATTGACTTATAAACTCCCAAAACACTCATCTATACTGTACATGTCGAGATATACTGTACTTGTGAACACATCTGAGATAACTGATAAAAAAAGACAATTACATATGCAAATAAGCTATTTCCAATATGAAAATAGGCTTAGGTCCCTTATAACACTTGAGTACTCTGCATAGTGTTTGGTTGTAGAAAAAATAAACAGTTGGATCTTTCTATAATGCACAATGCATGACAAGATAGTGTAACCAAACCTCATCACTAGCTAATACAGTAAGCCTTATATATGATTTGGGCATAATTCTAGCTCATGTTCTTATAAAGATATAAGGCAAATAAATGTTATTTATACATGTACTGTAGTAAAATAGATATATTTTTTATTTTTGAATTAACAGTCTAGATATGCTGTATTGAAATCATTTGTGACCAAGAAAGGAAACAAACATGTTATGCACTAACTAATGTATGATTTTTATTGAATGTTAATATGCCTTCCCAGGACGAAATAAAATGCCGAATAGTTCTTGTCATTTTACGAGCAGTTTAGTGTGTGAGATTGGTAGCAAAGACTTAAGCTAATCCTTTGTTTTATATGGCAGTGAGAGTGCACATTTATTAGACTGGTATAATTAAGCATGCTGAACATTTCAGAAGATTTTCTTTGCAAGTTTGCCAATCTGTTCTAATTATTACCGTAGCTCAAACAGATTCAAGAACATTTTTAGTTTTGGAATTATATGTTTACCTGGATATATTTTAACTACTGTAAGTCCAGGACGCTCCTGGATGCCCTGCTATAGACCAAATTAAATGGTTAAATACCAAGATCAAGACAAAAGAACAAGCTTGTCTTCTTTTCTGATAACATGCAATCGCATAAGAAGCACCCTATAACAAAATAATATAGATTAAAGCAAAACAGACTTGAAACTTGTTGATGTTTACAGGTTATCGATGAAGCTACATCTGTTTTGGGCACATTTGTGAGGGATATCCTAAAGACAGTCTCATAGGTTAAGGGTTCTGGTAAATTATTTAACATGTAAATTGAATCGCTATAGTGAGTTATGGCAATCTTTTAAAAGAGTTACATTCAAAAACATGGAGAAAGATTATAAGAACTGTAACATATATCAAGGCAGATCTGGTTGATTGAGACTCTACTTGGAACACGGACATCTCAACGGACTTCTCAGGTGTATCTTCTTCTTCAGCACATCTTCTAACTGATTTGAGGAAAACTTAACTGGGGCTTGGGGGAAACCTCCTTTCTTTTTTTAGAGAGAGAAACATCAATTAGTGATGAGAAAAACAAAACACTGGTAATCATACAAACCTGCAACATTTAATAATATATACTTAATGTATTTTTCATAATATATTACAGCTTATTTACAGACTTTCAATCAGTGTGTTTTGTTTCTGTTTAATAAAGTTGTATATGTTTTGTTCATTGTGATAATAAGAATAATAGCATGTTCTTTTAGAGCGCTGATAGTTTTACATAGCACTTTACAGAGACATTTTGCAGGCACAGATCCCTGCCCCGTGGAGCTTACAATCTATGTGTTTGGTTCCTGAGGCACAGGGAGATAAAGTGACTTGCCCAAGGACACAAGGAGCCAACACTGGGAATTGAACCAGGTTCCCCTGCTTCTAACTAACTTCTAACAAACTGCCAATCAGTGTCTTTACTCACTGAGCCACTCATTCTCCCATGAGAGTGATCCAAGCATGTGATCCAAGCATAATGACATGTTAAGCAGGGCGTCAATCTGGGCGACTGATGCTTGACGCTGGCTGATGACAACATCAAACTGGAAGCCTTAAATATGTCCATTTGATGTATGTATGTTCACCTTGATAAAACGCTAAAGTGTAAAACATGATTAAATAAATATTTTTTTTGTATTGGAGTTCATCTCTCAACCTTTTTCTCCTTGTTCCTGTATTAAGCGGACTTTGCATATTGAGGAGCTCCCTATGACGTTCAGAGTGGACGACAAGACAACAGGAATCATGAACATGTGATTGTATTGTTTTGGGAAGTCTGTGCTGATATCCAGTATGCAATAATTGAAGACAATGATGATGCTGTTGTTCCTGGTCACCGTGCATGGTAACTAAAAGAGATCTTTTTTTTTGTATCAATCTTTTTTATTGGCATTGACATTTACAGGAATGAGTACATACTTTTCAATAATATAAAACTGTTTAAGTTCGACTGTATTGAGTGCATGCTAGCCAACATTGTTTTTTAATAGTTGGGGTTAAGGGAGTGGAGGAGGGGGAGGGGTGGGGGGGGGCTGGGAGTGGAGAGGGGTAGACAGACAGAGGGGGGAGGAGGGGAGGGAGGGTTGGAGAGAGGGAAAGGGAGGGGGGGCGGGGGGGAAAGTCCCCCTTGGCTCGTCTACATCTCCCACCTTTGGAATCTGGGTTATTCCCTTCAATAGGGCTTGCGCTTTATATCTTTATTTGAAGCCCTGGGGGCCTATCCATGGGTCCCATGTGTTCCAGAACTGTGTCATTTTTTATGCAGCATAGCTGTTAGTTTTTCCATAGACATTACTTCGTCCACCCGCCTTATGACTGTGTTTCTTGCAGGGGCTTTGACCTGCTTCCAGGCAGCTGCTATTGAGCACCTGGCTGCAGTCAAGATTGCAGAGACCAGTCTACTCATGGGTGGGGGTAGGTCGTCAAAGGGTTTACTCAGCACCAGGGACAGTGGGTCTAGGGGGAGAGGAATTCCCGTTGTCTCATAGAGCAGCGTCTGGATCCTAACCCAGAACCTCTGAATCTCCGGACATGTCCACCAAATATGGGCCATGTCTCCCTTTTGACCACATCCTCTCCAGCACAGGTCTGGGGTGCCGGGGAAGATCTGGCTCAGTCTAGCTGGGGTCAGGTACCATTGGAATAGAATTTTGTAGATATTCTCTTTTGTTACTGTGCAGATTGAGGTTTTTGCTGCCATCTCCCAGATATCCTCCCACTCCTCATTGTCAATTTGTATATTTAAGTCCACAGACCATTTTTGCATATAGTGGTGGGTCGGGGATTCTGATGCTGACTCTATCCCCCTATATATCTCAGAGATTAGGCCTCTTTGATACCTGCCTTTACTGCATAGTGTTTCGAATCTGGTGGGTGGGGGAAATTTGGAGTTCTGCGAGAGCGAGAGCAAAAAATGTCTAATTTGTAGGTATTTGAATAGGTGGAGGTGTTGAGCTTGGTATTTGTCCCGTACCTCTTTAAATGTTAGAATCTCTCCATTTTTCAGCAAGTCTGCAACCAGCCTTATTCCAAGCCCCTGAAATTGGGTAAATTGCTTTTTGGAGCACCCGGGCGTGAAGTTCGGGTTCCCAAAGATCGGGGTGATTTGTGAGGGGGTGTTTAGCAGACCATACTTCCCTTTGCTTTTCAGCCACAAGTCCCAAGTTCATCTCACTGCTCCTAGATCAAACCTCCTTGATCCTCCTTCTTTTCCTCTTTGGGACCACATAAGTAGCTGAAGTGGTAACGGGGCTGCGTAATGTGTTTCTATCTCGAGACAGCGGGCCGCTGCCGGGTCGCAATTCCAAACTATGGCTTGCTTTAGCTGGGCTGCGAGGTAGTACCTGACCACATCGGGGACCCCCAGACCTCCTCTTAGTTTTGCTGATAACATTACCGATCTGGGGACCCTCGGTCTCTTGTCATTCCAGATAAATTGGAACATTTGGGCCTGTACATTTTTCATGGCTGTTAGTGGGATGACTACGGGGAGTGTTTGGAAATACTACAACAAGGGGGAGGGGAGAGGTGGGGGGACGGGGGTTGTGGGGGGTTGTGGGGGGAGGATGGGGGGGAGGGAAGGGGAGAGGTGTGGGGGGGAGAGGGAGGGGTGGAGGGGGAGGGAGAGGGGTGGGGGGGTGGAGGGGGAGGAAGCGGGGAGCTGGGAGGGGATGGGGGGAGGGGAGGGGATGGGGGGGAGAGGGGGGAAGGGAGGGGTGGGAGGAGGGGGGGGAGAGGTGGGGGGAAGGGGGGGTGGGGGGGAGAGGAGGAGGGTGAGATGGGGGGGTGGGGGAGAGGGAGAGGGGTGGAGGGAAGGGTGGGTGAGAGGGGGGGGAAAGGCGGTGAGGGGGGGGGAGTCTCTGAACAGGATAAGGATGTCTGTCTGGTTTGTCTTAGCTCTGGATCGTGTTGTTCCCTTTCTGTCTTTGCCTGTCTTTGCCTGTATCTTGTCATTTGGGGGGGGGAGGTAAGGGGTGAATGGAGAGAGGGGGGAGGGAGGAGGGGGGGGCAGGGGGGCAGGGGGGTAGGGGAGGGGAAGGGGAAGGAACCACTTGTCAAGGGGTGGATGCCTATCTGGCTTGTCTTATTTAGGAGCCCATGTGGGCTGGGTAGACATTTTTTGCAGTGCATTTTATGCATTGTGAGTGCATACTTTTATACTTAGATAAACTTTTAAAACTTGGTTCTCTCTTTTTGGGCTGTATCTTCCTGAGTACCAGAACCACCTTGATGACAACTATATCACACACACACCACTGACTATTAGTCAACCCTGCTGTTTTGACTCTTACATCTTGTAAGTAGTCATTTCAAAAGAGCCAAGATTGTGAAACCTCCTATTTAACCCATTGCCATTCTGCTGCACTTAGATTTGTTTGTTTCTTCCCCATGCTCCCCCTGGATTTTGTGTCTCCTACAACTAATTAGAACAGCTCTGGGGTCCAATGTACCTCTCTGTTACACAAAGGTTTGAATGCATTTCTTGCCATAGTTTTAGGTCATACTGTAGATTTTAAACAGATATAAATATGTCTTGTTTTTTTTATTTAGACTGATGTTAAAACATCCTTTTTTTGGAGTTCTTTTTTTATTTCATGAGTTCGTTTTGATTGTTAAATGTAGGACTCGGTTCACAGCTTGGGCAATGCTGTAGGGCACTGACAGCTTTATTTCGGAAACCAACTGAGAGAAAAAAAATAACATTCTGGCTGCATCATCATCTATCGCATCAGTTCCCATCCGCATTATCAGCTGTCGCAGTCTCAAGGTGGCCACCTCTCTCACCCAAGGCATTTCAAATGTACGTCCTACTTCTTCTGCGGTGTGTTATAAGTCTGTCCTTATCTCTATTTATACACAATTCTTGAGTAGGATTAAGTATACCCTATCTATATTTACAGGTATACCAAATTATCCTCATTTCCCTACCACAACTTAAAGTGTAGCCCCGGTCCCCTTTGGGCTCCCAGTGACCCACCCCCTTACCTCCGCATCGGCTACGGGTGTTGTCGGAAGGTACCGACAGGTGGGGGCAAGAGCAGGGAGTGCTCCGGTGCTCTGGAGGCTCCGCGGCGCATCCGGTTAGCGGGCCGCCTACTTTAGTTGCGCACGCATGCGCAGAAGGGATGAGCAGTGCTGCAGCAAAGTGAGGGCTTTTGCGCAGGCGCACGAGTGCAGGAGCGGCGGCCATTGCTTATAGGCTCCGCATGGGGAACTACTTTCCCCAGCAGCCCCAGGGGCTATTAGTCATCTGTCCCACGACATCCAATAGGGTGCTAGGATTCCCTGCAGCAGGGAATAGATACTTTTGGCGCACTGTTAGCCACGCCAGTCAGTACTGGGACAATATAAGGGTAGGAGGTATGTGTGCAGGGGTCAGTGACCCTCTGTACTAGGCCAGAATCCCCCTAAGCCCCAGCTAGGCCCTGACTCCCCCAGCTTGTGGTTGCTACAGGGACCGGCCCATAGTATAGGGACACCGCCCCCTGTAGTACCAGAGTGAGTGAGGGACACAGACAGGACACGCGGTCTCCTGCTCAAAGGTGCTCTGGGACCAGACACTTACTACCTAGAGACTCCTAACGGTGGTACCATCCACGAGGGACCCACCATGGAGACAGGGACTCGTGGATACCAAGTACAACAGCAGCGTGCCCGGGTGTGGACACACCTGGCAGGTACCTTCCTCACATGCACCAACATACACTGTACAGTGACGGCGCTGATCACGCCTAAGGGGTGGGGCTATATTGTGGACACTTATGTGGTCGAGTGCCCGAGGGCCTCATAAGTTATTGTGGGGACTGTGGACAGAGTGGGGAAACATTGGTGGGTGGTTACAGCCGTGTGTGGCAAGTGGGTAGCTGTAACCAGTAGCCATAATACATCCTGCTATATAAACTGTTATTATATGTTACTTTGTGTGTTTATTGGGTGATCGTATATGCCTATATATGTATATGGGTCCTGTAACGGGCAAATCCACATAGTAGGATCAGTTACAGGTGGAGGTGCTAACGAAGATTGTTCCAGATTACACCCCAGGCTCCCTGCAGTGGAGGCTCAGACCTCCTGCGAGCCACAGGTATTGCACCACACGTACGCAGCAGTCACATATCTCACAGAGGGTGGGGGTACATGTGCTACACAAGCAAGGCACACGAGGCCTAAACTCTTTAATTTTCCTACTATCAATGTACTCTCGGTATATTTTATTTATTTATTAATAAGATGTATTTACAGGAAGTGATATATTGAGAGTTACCTCTCTTTTTTAAGTATGTCCTGGGCACAGAGTTACAATATGATGACAATACATGGTTCATTAAATGAACAGGATTATACATTATATATAAAGACAATGCATGAACAGTTAAAGATAATATATGTTATAGGCGTATGGAACAGTTACAGACCGGAATAAAATGTGAGACAGCTTCATATTTGTCAGTCACCTTAATTGTCTTTCAAACAGCATTCCCCATGATTTAATTTCAAAGAAACGCCTTGCTTTCTTAGGATTCAGTAGAGTCAGATGAATAAATATAGCAGTGTTGCTAAGCAATACATGTTCTGGTTTATATATAACATTTTATTTTATATGCTTTTGTGTTCTTGTCTTTGAGCTGGGATGTCCCTTAAGCATCTCTCTGTCTGATTCCTACTATCTTCCTCAACAATTTGTGATAACAATGCAAGAAAACTTTCTAGCAGAGAAATGTAGTGGACTGAATGTATCATTTCAGAAAATAAAATAGTATAATATTTGTTTTGTGGCTGGTTTAACTGGAACCGAAAATATAGTTTTATATATTTATAAATTTAAAAACACTGTCCACTTAAAAAAGAGACTTCCGATGTTTCAAAATCTCGGTACACATTAAAACTATGAAGAACTATCTTATTGGTTCACTCATAGGTATCACAGCCTGTAATGAATCTTGTATAACTCTAACCCAATCTCTCAATGGAGACTATTTTCCATATTTCCATGAGAGAACAGCCATTGTCACAAGGATTTGCATTTTGCCCTAGTTATTAAACCCTTATCTCAAGTGTTGGGATCAATCATGAGTTTCCCCCACTAAGGCAGTACCCTTGAGTGACAGGGGAGGAGGTGGGGTCAGGTCTGTGTGTAGCACTGTTTCCTCATGAACACAGAAGTTACTAATGCTGTATTTTACCTGTGTGGCCCTCAGGAGCCTAAGCCTCTGAACGGAGAGCCTGGGGTACATATATATATAAAATCACAATATCTCATGGTGCAACGCCTCCACCTGGGAGGGATCCAGACGGAGCGGGAGGAGCCCCTCACAGGACACAACACAATAATTCTCACTGGTATAAACAGAACGGTCTTTACTGAGCACACGCACATATATATACTTATTCTCTATATAGATCATAAACAATACTCTCTCTCTCGTAGAAAGTATAATCCTTCCCCACCACCGTATACCCCCACACCATGTCCAAAGTACTTTTCAGGGCCCTTGGCCACTCTACCACATAAGTGTCCCCAAGTGGTACCCCCACCCTTTAGGCGTGATCCTTGCGGTGCTATACAGTGTTGGTGCACTTGTAGAACGATACCTGCCCAGGGCTACTGCACCCGGGTTCCGCAGACTACGACAGGGATTCCATCCGGTCTGACATCGTCATCCGCCACCGCGTGGGGTGAATTCCGGCGTGGATAATATCACCATAAGTCTCTGTGTCCTTGGTGGCGTTCTGATCCCAGAACCCACCTTGCAGGACTGCGCTGCATAGCACTGTGTCCCTGACTACCAAACAGATAATGGGGAAGAGTCCCTACCTAGGGCCTGTCCCTGTAGCACAACAAGCTGGTATATGGCTCAGGACCTAACTGGGGCCTAGGGGGCTGCTGGCCTAATGCAGTGGGTCCAGAGACCCCTGCACTCACCTCCTACCCCTAGCTCTTCCTGTGTTACGCCATGCTGCCCGCAGATCAGACCCGTCCCATGTGCTGAGGTGGGACGTCGGGATACACGCACCCGCAGCAAAGGGAGTATGTCCGGAGTGTGGTGTTAGTGTTGCCAGGCCAGGTATACTGTAGTAAAGAAGACAATACTTGCCGGTACCGGTAGTAGAGGATGGATAGTTATTGCCGTTGCCAAGGTCAGGGATAGGAGAAGTCACGAAGTCCAGGTAGAGCCGAAGTCGAGAGCCAGAGGGGTTAGTCGTCCAAGCCGCGTCGATACCTGAGGAGTCACTGAGAGAGTAGTTAAATGCTTCCATAGAGAACTATGTCGAGCGACGAGAGATGGGAAACACAGGCATAATAAAGCTGGGCAGGCCAATGGGAAGAGGGGGCAGGCCTGGAGGACTGCAAGGAGTCCTCCCTGATAGGAGGGAGGTGTTACAGCCCAGATGATTGTAGTCATTGATTTGCATGGAATCATGTGGTGCTTGGGGGCGATGCCTCACTGCAGGGGCAGAGGGTAAAAGGCCTCTGTTAGGCATGTTCTCTGTAAGCTGGGAATGCGTGTGCATAACGTCTGGGGCTGGCGCGTGTGTGCGCGTGGATTCGGTGACTGATATGCATATGCGCATGGGGTCAGTGACAGACGCACGTGTGCATATAGAGCGTGGAGCTGGAGACACTCGCATAGGCTGTGGTTCAACAGGCACCTCTTCGGTAGGTGCAATCCTGTGATGGCGAGGAGCCAGAGTGCCAGTGGCAGACAATGGAGGTATGTAAGAATTGCGCTGCAGGCGCTGGGACGCCTGAGTACCTACGGGGGTGGGCAATGGTCGCGCTGATGGTGCTGAGACACCAGATTCCTTACATCCTGGTCCTGACTCCCCGCGTGGGCTCAGCGCGCTAAATGTATCAATCCCCTGAGCAGGGGATTTGAGCAACCCTATTGGCTCCCTGGCGCCACTTAACCTTGCCCCTGTGCACGCTGGGGGCTGTAATCTTCTTGGGAGCTATTCTCCCATTGGCCCCTCGCGCGCACCTCACCTGCGCACTACATGGAGATGGCGACGCCCTGCAAAGGGAGCCACCGGGAGTCCTCAGTGCCGCGATCGCTGCCCGACACCGCACCAGCACCCGGCATGATCCCACACGCGCCCCTTGCACGCTGCTACCCTCGCGCGCACCCGTGCACTCCCGCAGACCGCCTCAACCCTCCCGACAGCTACGGAGGTGAGTGAGTGGGGGGAACAAAACCCAGAGGGGGGACCTCGCTACATGTGTTTTAGGCAAACACTTTGACAAATGACCACCAGGGGTCACTAAAAGCCAAAATAGTAGCACTCAAAGTCACCATACACAAAATAAGTATATGGTAAGAACTGGATGTAAGTATAATTACTAGGACCAAAAATAAGGGTATATAAACCCTAAGCCAAGAGACTCCAAACTGTAATTAAAAACAAAAAAATAATACAATTTTATTAAATCTAATGTGACGAACAGAAACAAATCAACATATATAAGGAACATATAAACACACAGGATATTAAAATCCTCAATGGAA
Organism: Ascaphus truei; assembly: GCF_040206685.1. NCBI lineage: Eukaryota > Metazoa > Chordata > Amphibia > Anura > Ascaphidae > Ascaphus > Ascaphus truei. The sequence goes on along the minus strand of NC_134484.1, from coordinate 453,762,995 downwards.
CGGACGGCTGTGATGTGGTATAAATGAAAAGCCAGTATACCTATACTTAGCTACAGGGATATACCCAGTCGGATAGAAGGCATATAGTCAGGTGAAAAGTGTATATACAACTCTCATGAGTACATAATGCGTAAGATAACCAGATATAAATGGTTCTAACAGTATATCGCAGTATCAGACACTTATGAGGTTATCTCCACACTACCCCACAACACAGATGGAACCCGGCATATAGCACAATAGGCGGGAGTGTAACTAGGTGAGCGACTAGTCACCATGTTCATGTGATACATATGTTTTACCCAATCCTGGGTTCAGACCTGATACCCTCACCCTGCTGTGCTTAAAGGGGTTGCATCCTAAATTATAGTTAGTTGGTCTCTCCCATTGAGAGAGACAAGGTATCACACCCAAGCAGCTGTGCACTGGCAGGCCCAGGTTTCCTTCCCTTCGGGGAAGTGAGTGATTACCTGTTCCACTGGTTCTGCTAGAGGACCAGGGAAGAGCTGGGACTGCTGCGGGGGCCCTTGACCATAGTGAAAGTCCAGGGACCATCTGAAGTTTGAGACCAGAGCTGTGTGTGCATGGGGCAGAGCTGCCTACCAACTGTGCTGTTTACAGAGAGAATAAACCGGTTCCTGTTTCATATACCTCCTCCTGGAGAGGAGTCTGTTCTAATATAGGAGATTACCTTCATACATCTGGAGCCTACAGCAGATTGAGGCGCTGAGTACCATGGAGTAAATGTTGGGTACAGTATGTACCCCAGAAGCCTGTTCTGCAGTCCCCACTACCATCGGTGGACACCTTAGCCTCTTGTGAGCCTATAGGTAGCATGCACGATACACCTGGTAACATGGAAATCTCCCATGGGGTGGGGGAACAACTGTTACATCATGACCAAATGTTATTGCATGTCTCATTGCAAACCATGCACTACCTGCAAATTGTGTATGCAAATTAAGTAAACTCACTAAATTCATTTTGCTATTCATTAAGCTGCAAGTTTGCAGATCCCCTGGAAAATCACAGCCCGACATTTCACCTCCCTCAAGTGAAATAAGAAGAAAGAGTCTGGTAATAGTAGAAATTGAAGGCTCTAAATTGGACAAACCAAATCCAATGAGTGAATGTGAAAAAAAAAAAAAAACAGGCGCTTTTCTCCTGTTATTAACAGATCAATATTTATAACGCTAATGCAGTGATTCCCAACAAGGGTTCCGTGGAACCCTTGGGGCTCCTTGAAGCAGCCTCAGGGGTTCCTCCTATGGACCACAGATCCCCCTGGGGGTGTTTTTTTTTTGGTGGTATTTTGTAGGGTGGATTGAGAGAGAGTGGGGTAATTGACGGAAGGTAGGGGCGAGTGAGAGAAGAGAGGGGGGCAGGAGGGAGTAAGTGAAGAAAAGAGGGAGTAAGAGTGAGACGCAAGGGATAAATACATGTGAGGCGGAAGGAGGGAGTTAGTGAGATGGATGGGAGAGAAATACATGGGTAGAGGGTGGGAAATAGAGGTGGCTCGTGAGGTGTGAAATGCTGTGACTGACCTCTGTCGAACCTAATATGTGTCAGCCAGATAGGGGTTCTCCGAGATTTTTCTAAATATTTCAAGGGTTCCTCCAAACAAAAAAGGTTGGAAATCACAGAGCTAATGTATGTAAAACTTTACCAATATGTTTAAAAAACAACACTATTAAAATGAATATGAATCACAATGGCTAAAATGACCATAAAAATTACTAGTCAAAAATGACAAAATCCACTAATAAGTGGAGTAATAAAATGTTCAACACCTGTTGGAGATGGGTAATAGATTAGAATTAATGCCACGATGCTGGCAAGGTATTACAGTAAGTGCACAATCCGGTTTAGTATACAATGATAAGGATGGTATCAGTGTAATGGGAGGGAACAGGTACAGGGAATGCCCCCTGCGAGATATTCTTTCTACCATAGTTTGCAATCCCAAATATAATGTACTCCATTTAAATACCCTTTTCTCCTGATTAAAATCAAAGGGAAATCTCTCTTTATTGACTCTTCTTGTTGGGAGGAGGTATGGAAATGATGATATTACCTTTCCATCTAAACCAGGGGTTTGCATCCTTTCAAGGCAGAAGATCCATTTAAGAAAAAAGTCTCTGGCCAAAATATTTTGAGAGCCTCAACATATGCTTATACTGTACATACACTAATAGTTTGTTGTATGTTAATGCTTATGCAATATATACCTAAGTTCAATAAGAATTAGGGAAAGGAATAATTACATGAGGAAACAAACTGCATCGCACATTAATAAGTCCCTTTATTTAGTTTTTTTTCCATTGTTCTGTGTGAAACAGTTTGTCATTTGTCAGTTCCACCCTTGGGCAAAAACCACCAAATAAATCAAAATACTGTATGCTTTGTCCGGCATATTTATTTACTCCCCCTGTCTCCCCTCTCACTCAATCCCCTCTCACTCAAGCACCCCGCACACTCAATTCCCCCTTTCCCCTCCCACTCATTCAATTCTCCCCCTCTCTACACACAATTTTCCCATCCCATACTCCCCTGCCCTCCTCACATCTAAACAAGTAAATAAATTGAGAAACAAATGTCTTATCATAGGAATCGAACCCGGCAGCGTCTCGCAATTACCTATGTGGAGGGGGAGGGGTCAGAACCCTGAGAGCAAGAAGGTTTTACACCCCTCAGTACTGTGGGCTCCTGTTAGAAGATCTTCCTTTAACACCGTTGTTTACACACTTTTCCTTCCAACAAAAAAACAAATAAATGAGATGCATACTCACCAAAAACAGCAATTTATACGTGAGAGGACAGCGTTGCTTCACTTTCTGGTGAATAATCACTAAATTTGGGGCATGTGTGTGTGAAGAGTCTTGATTTGACAGGTTGCTGTGGGAGATGTGAGCAGAGGGGAAGGATGAAAAGTGGAAAATTCAGCCCCACTGACACACAGAGACTGACACACACACACTGCCACTGACACAGACACTCACTGACACTGACACTGACACGCTGTCTCTGTCTCTCCGGTGCTACGCCAATCCCGCCGAGGAATATGGAAGTTAGGCTCAACTCCTGGACACGCTCAATTTCTGTCACTGACCGCTGTGCATGAGCAGGTGGAGCTTCCACTGATGGCCACCAGGGGAGAGCTAGGGACCAGCAGCCAAACGCCAAGTTCATGCCCAACTTTCAGCGCCGGCTGGGCCTCCCACTGTTTCCAGGACAGTTATAACAGCTCTCTCCCCATTGGCGGCCCTGCTGGAAGTGCTAGCCGGGACTGAGCCACTAGTATGTGCGGAAAGAGCCACAGGTTGCCAACCCCTGATCTAGACAAACCTTGATCCTACATGGAGTTCACACTGTATATGCGGCTTCCAAACAGCTGATCTCCAGATATATAGAAGGGGAATCTCATAAGAGCAATCTCATATTACTGCGCAGGCCTCAGATGCACACTGGACTGACGTATTTTAAATAACTTGGAGATGGGAGGTTCTGTGATGATGATTTCCAGTTATCTGAGCGTTTCAACAATAGTCTTAGTTATGCCTGAGGAAATCGCTTAGCGCGACAAAACGCATGAGGAATTTCTCAGTTAAGCAGACCAAGAGAGGATATTTATCATGGACTGACTTTTATTGTAATGTTTTCAGTAGAAAATGTAGTTAGAATCTAATTTATTTAATCTAATTGATCTAATTTTGCTAGATTCTCCTCATAAATTAAAGTATCCATCCCCTTCATTAATTTGGTGGCTCTTCTCTGTACTATTTCTAGTTCCATAATGTCTTTTTTATGGAGTAGTGCCCAAAACTGTATTCCATACTCATGGTGTGGTCTTGCTTTATAGAGGGGCATAATTATGTTTACTTCCCTTCCATCCATTCCCCGTTTAATGCAAGCTAAGATATTTCTTACCTTTGCAGCTATTGCATGACTTTGGTCACTTTTGCTAAGCCTGCTGTCTACAAGCACTCCTAAATCCTTCTCCCTCAAGGATTCTCCTCATGAATCCCCATTTAATGTGTAAATTGCCTGTTTATTCATTTTTCCCAAATACATAAGCTTACTTTTATCTGTATTAAACCTCATCTGCCATTTAGCTGCTCAAGTTTCCAGTCTATCCATGTCCTTCTGCAGAGAAATTACATTCTGCTCAGACCTTACACAATTTAGTGTTATCAGCAAAGATGAAGACTTTGCTCTCTATGCCAAGTTCAAGGTCATTATTAAACAAGTTAAAAACATGGGTCCCAGGACCGAACCTTGAGGTTCTCTACTTACAACTTTAGCACAACCTGAAAAAGTTCCTTTTATGACAACTCTCTGTTTTCTATCCTTCAACCATTTTTAAATTCTGGTGCAAATATTTTTACGAGTCCAATTTATCCTGTGCTAAACCTTCAAGAAGCTTCCCCACTATGGATGTTAGGCTTACAGGTCTTTAATTCCCGATTTGTGATCTAGCTCCCTTTTTAAATATAGGCACCATGTCTGCTTTATGGCAATCTTATTGCACTGAGCCTGTGGAAATGTAGTCCTTGAATATTAAATGTAATGGTTTGCTAAAACTGAACTTAGCTCCGTAAGAACTCTTCGATGTACAGTATGCTATTGGGGCCAGGTGCCTTATTTACTTTCAATTAATCAAGCCCCTTATGAACTTCTTCCTCAGTCAACCAATTGTTTATTAATATAGGAGGTTGTGGCATCCTACTGCGGCACAATTATTGCAATTGAGTCTTCTCTAGTAAATACAGAGGCAAATAATTTGTTTAATACCTCTGCTTTTTCTCCATCTCTTCTGACTTTAAGAATCTAAACGCCTGCCTCTTCTTTTCCATTTCCTCTCCTACCTGTTTATTTAGCCACATTGGTTTAGTCTTATTTCTTTTATACTTCTTACCCAAGGGTATTCACTGATAAATGTGATTTTCTAACAATATTTTAAAGACTACTCATTTATCTTCCACATTATTTCCTGCACAAATATCATCACAATGTATTCCTTGTACTGTAGATTATTCCTCAGCTTATTCAAATCTGCCTATCTAAAATTTAGAGACTTTGTCGATTCCATGTAATATACATTACATTATATTTAAATCAAATGAAAACTTGTACCAAATATTCAGATACTGTCCATTTATCAGATAAAACAGCATCATCAGGGGAAAACTTACTGAAATTATGTGAAACAAAATAACAAACAAAATTCAATAAAAGCAATAAAAGCAAAGCTCTCGTAGGAAAAAAGAGAATGCAAAATATTCAGTCTCTAAGATCAGGGTGCTATGGAAACACTAACTACTGTGAAACACGAAAAAATGCCAGTTACTCATATTATCAGCCATTATTTCATATAAGCACAGCAACTATTATAAAAACTGCTAATGGGAGAATTATGTATATTTATATGGTTTTCATATGCTTCAGGGTATCATATCAAAGAACATCTTGACCTCCACTCATGATAAGAACGTCTGACTTTCAGAGTTTCTTAAAAATGTAGATTTCTCAGCCAAACTTGACGGCTGTACACATGGTACATCCACCAATCGGATTAGTTGATATAACATGTGCCTGTCACGTCTCATTTGACAGAAAGAAAAAAATGCGTCAATGCCTGCAAGAAGACCAGAAGAAAAGAAGAAAATACCCGAAGAAAAGAAGATATCTTTAAACATACAAAAAAGAGACTTACTGGAGACTGGTCTTCAAGCATGTTGAGGATGCATTACTTAGGGTCCAAGTTAAGGATGCATTGCTTTCGGGTAAGTTGAGGTGATTGGTGCCACAGTGGATGAGGAGGATCAAAGCCTTCATCCCAGAAAGAGTAAGCAGCACATTTATTTATTACAGGGTTTCTATTGAATGCCAATTTGAGTATCTTCGCCGACGTTAAGGGCATCATTAACCACAATGACAATCAATAAATTGTGATGGGTTGACCTTGTAGGTGAGGTCAGTTAGGAGTCCACACAGTAGTTCTTTGCCAAAATAAAGGACTTTATTTCCAGGACTGGGAATACAACTTATCAAGGCACTTTGATAGGCCGTGCAGCACAAAATAAACAGTGTTTTAAATTCCTCATCTTGCTAGCAGGTAAGAGTCCCAGCTGTCTCGAGGCAACCTTCTGTTGCAGGATGTGAAGTCACTGTTCCCAGGATGTCCCTCTGGGCAATTACTGTCATGTTTCTTTGCAGGATTCTCTGTGGTGCAGGGGTTTTGTTGTTGCTGTTCCCAGGTAAATCCCTATGGGAACAAGAAGCCTTGATTCCTGCAGATTTGGAGCTTGGTGCTGAGTTTGAATCCCAGCAAGTGCCAGGCAATCCTCTTGTGACTCTCCTGTTGTGATATATGACCCTTGCCCCACCTCCTAAAGTAGAACCACTGGTGGGGATCCTGCCAGGTGCACCATTTTCAGGCCAATCTCCCTTCTCCCAATCCTATCCAAAGTCATGGAAAAATGTGTCCACTCCCAATTAAGCGATTACTATAACAAGACAAATTTCCCTAGCCAATTCCAATCTGGCTTTCGCCCCAAACACTCTACCGGAACTACCCTGCTAAAAGTTTGCAAAGAAATCCAGTGTGGAATGGAACAGGGTCAACTCACTGGGGCAGTATTCCTAGATTTTGCAAAGGCTTTTGATACTGTTGATCATGCTATCCTGCTTAACAAACTCCAGAGCTCTGGAATAGAGAAGCATGCTTTAAACTGGTTTCAGTCCTACCTATCAGGTAGATCCCAACATGAGTCCATCTCTGGCTCTAACTCTAACCCCCTGGATATCACCTGTGGCGTCCCGCAAGGCTCTGTTCTGGGGCCCCTACTCTTCTCAGTGTTCATCAATGATCTCCCCACAGCTTGTAAGGAAGCCTCAATACACATGTATGCAGATGACACAATTCTATATGCACACAGCCATAGCCTCTCTGACCTTCAACACATACTTCAGTCTGACTTTTTGAGTCTCGAAAACTGGATTTCCCAAAACAAACTGTTTTTAAATACTGACAAGACTGTAACAATGGTATTTGGGACCAAGACTAAATATTTAAAGCTTCCAGTGACTGAGCTCCAAATTAGAACCAACACTAACACCACCCTAACTCCTGTTACTGGTTTTAAATACCTGGGCATATGGCTTGACTCCCACTTAACATTCAGGATGCACATTGATACCCTGACAACCAAGACCTATGCCAAACTAGGGGTACTTTACAGGAACAAATCCTCCCTAAGTCTCCTGGTCAGAAAACGTATCGCGCAGCAGATGCTAATGCCAATTATTGACTATGGAGACATAGTTTATGGCTCAGCAACTCAATCCCACTTTGGCAAACTTGACACCCTCTACAATTCAATTTGTCGTTTTGTTCTCCAATGCAACTATAATACACATCACTGCGAAATGCTCAAAGAACTAGATTGGTCATCACTCGAGTCTAGGCGCAAAGTTCACCTTTCCTGTCTTGCCTTCAAATTCTTTATGGGCAAGCTACCAAGCTTTCTGAACAAGCTCCTCACCCCTGCCACATGCAGCACCTATCACCTAAGATCAGACTCCAAAAGACTGTTCACGGTCCCAAGGCTCAACAAAGTATCCGGCCGCTCCTCCTTCTCTTACCGTGCACCCCAAAACTGGAACAACCTACCAGAGTCTCTTACATCTACCACCAGTTTAAGTTCTTTCAAATCTAAGGCTGTCACACATTTTAATCTGGTCTGTAACTGTTTCATACGCCCATAATATATATTATCTTTAATTGTGCATACAATGTCTTGTATATAATGTATACCTTACTCATTTATGTAACTGTATTTGTAAACATGTATTTGTTATCATAACTCTGTGCCCAGGACATACTTGAAAACGAGAGGTAACTCTCAATGTATTACTTCCTGGTAAAATATTTTATAAATAAATAAATAAATAAATACATTTTCACAGTGCCTTACCCTAATCAGGAGTTTATTTAACACACCAAAGCAGATCTGATAGTTAGGATGGGCTTTCCTTATCCAGGCAGAGTGAGGAAGTTAACCCCTTCACTCCCTCACATATCTCCCCTCTCAGAGTGTTGTCCTATCTACATTCGTCATTTAAACATCCCCCCCTTTCCAGGAACAAGACACCATGAGGGGGAGTCTTCTTCTGGGCTGTGTTATGGGCAACATCTCCCAGTTTTCTTCTTTTTTGACTTTCAGTCCATCAAGGCCCCAAAATTCTCTTCAGTCCTTTCTATGTTTCCCACACTGTCTGACTTCCAATGGCATCCATGAATCAGGTTCACCTTAGTCTAATGTATTTTCTCAAGACCATCTTCACTCTTACCAGTAACTTTGTTTTTCCTTTTTAACAACTTTCTATGTCTGTCTGAGTAGAATAGGCAACCCCCTCCTTAAATTATTAGTCAAGTGAATTTTTTTTAGAGTATTTAAGTGAGTATCCTGGCTGTGCCATATGGCTGTGTAACATCTTTAGTGTCACATATGAAGTGTCTGTGGTGTTAATATCGGAGTTAGAATTGGAGGTGAAGACTACAAGAAGAACTATATTCAGCACTTCAACAACATCCCTGCAACTGTGAGAATGTGACTTTCTAAATGCTCTGACAATTTGTACATATCTATAGACTCTGTATCTCATCTGCTGCTTAATCTTCAAGACTACACTGCCCTGCCAGGTCTGATTTATACACCTTCTCTTTAAAAATCCTACTCTTATCCTCTAATACTGTACCTGGGAACTGTCTGCTCCTACCTCTCTCCCTGCATCTTATTATGCCCTCCCAATTTGCTGTTTTCTCACTTCTTTGTAACGTTTTCTCTTCTCACCAACTTCACCACTCCGCTACTGTCCACATTTCTTCATCGCACTTCCCCTCCACCTATGCATGTGCCCATACACTGCACCACTATCTACACGCATCTTTCCCAACAACTTCTATGCCCCTCGATAAAAATTACCCCCACACATCCTTTATTCGCCTTCTTTCTCTCTCTCTACTCCTCCCAATTGATGCTTGGGACACCTCTCCTAATCCTGGACCCAGCCATATACACACCTGCTCTCACCCACACCTCCTTGTCACCTCTTTCCCTGCTAATGGTGTTAACCCATCTAATTTAATACCGACCAACCTTAAAACTCACATCGCAAAAGATGCATCACAATAGCCTGGAGTCATGGCTACTATACCACACCCACAGTCACTACTACCAACAATTGTGGACAAGCCCTTATTTCCTCACCTGCTGTCTCTGTAAGTCTCACAACATACCACTTAGATTGTAAGTTTGCCGGGGCAGGGATTTCCTTTCCAATTGTCTGTCTTTGCTGCGCTTATTTTATTATTATAATTCCCTTTACTGAGTACATTTTTGGCGCTATATAAATAAAAATAAACATACATACATATAAAATCTCTCTCCCATGCTTTAAATGTCATGTATAACCTCAAAAACATATGTAAAATTTATTAACAAACATCAATAGTAAAACCTGAAATACATAACTAAATAACTAGGGGTACATGAAACAACCAACTATAAATCCTTACAGAAAGCATTTTCATTTTGAAATCCCCTCAATTGGCTACCATGTGTAGCACTGTTTCCGCCACCCTCTGTGAGCTGTACTGCTGGCTGCAAGGGTTGTTGGTGTGCATACCTGTGAGGGTCAGGAGAGCTGAGCTGATCTGCGATGATAAGGAGATCAGGACAGGCTTTTGGCGTCATCTGTGTTCTTCATCTGTGGTTCAGTGCCTCCAGCTTCGGTGGGCTCCATGTACAATGGAGGCAGTCCCGCTGAAGCACATCTCTCATACAACCTGCTACTGACTCAGATCCAGGCAGGTTTAAAAGTTAACAAAGGGTCTTTATTTTTAGCAGTCACTGCATGATGGTCTTACAGCGGTGCAGGGTCACAGAGGATCCCGGCCTCTGGATGATGCATGCTCTCTGAGTCTGGAGCCTTTGATCTTACAGACCAGTCAGCCTCGCGGCCTGACTGGCCTCTCACACTACCAGGAGGGGAGATGAGGGAACTCACGCCCACTCCTTACAAAGGGTGAACACAGACTGCTCCAAATGTGGCTCTTCCCTCCTGAGGAACCGTAAGGGATGGGCTCAAGGTCTGTTCCTATACCAGATAGGCTAGCACAGGCCTTGAATCACCACCACGCCTCAGTCACTCAGAAGGTAGCATGAGGGGGGGTCAAAAGCCCACTGGATTGGCCTATCATAGCCTAGACTGCTTAGGGCTTATGTGATAGGGGGGAAGAAAGAGGCAGAATAAACTTACCATGTTACACATGTAAATGCCAATCATGCACATTCTTAGGAAAAAGATGTACGCATTTACAAACATTTCTTGAATGCAGTATCAAATATAGTGTTGTAAGGTAAAACTCAATAGAGCTCCATGTAAATACAACACGTAAATCAAGTCCTTTTGTGACAGGAAGTACAGAAAAACATGAAACATTTCTCACAAACCATTAACCATTATTATGAGCACTGGGCAGATGAGAAGGAGCACTGGGTACATTTCTACCTTAAACAAAACCAGACAATTAATTTGAAGTCCTAATTAAAATTTGGCATCAAAAGTGTTCAGGACAGTTACACCATGTTCCTATTTAAAAGAATCTATTCAATAGTAATGGCTGGCTTAAAAATCGCCTTCAACCGAGATAGAATGGGAAATAGGGCTCAGTGAATGGATAACAATTTTGTTCTCATGGAGTTGCTGAAGCATTATGATAACATTTTACAAAAGGGGAACTTACTCATCTCTGAAATGACATCAAGCAATCAAGCACATACGAAAGAATACCTCAAATGCGATTTAATTGCAGTAATTGTTTAGGATCATGGGAATGCTTAGATATCCGGTGGTAACCGTATTGTTCTGCTACTCTTGTATATTTATCACAACTTGGCTTATAGTAAATTGAAACTTTTTTGGGAAAGGCTGAGAAAGATGAATTAACATCCTGCTTCTTCTTGAAAAGTCTTGGCAAAATATTCAGTAAACATATAAAACTTGGTACGTGGCACCTCGTGACTGAATGAGAGGTGATGAGAAATTGCAAACCTTTCTGGACACTTCAGGTCCCTTTTCACTTATAAGAACGTGCTTAGACTGGTTGCTAGCTGCTGACACATCCTTTAGATTTTATAACGGTATACAGTAACATCTAGTGTTAAAATATTGTACCTAGTCTTACTGTACATCTATTTTCATTTAATAATTTTCCAGCTTAGAAAAATATCTGGTATTAGAAATGTAAAAAAAAATGTTGCCACAACTTCAGTAAAAGACGTTGGGGGCTATTCTAGTAGCTTTGATAACTTTGCTGCCATCTCAAACGGTTTGACATGTTCACACCGAACGGTTTGTTATTTATGTTATCACGGTATGCAGAAAGAATCTGAAACCATTTCCACACATCACAAACCGTGAGGAAGGAAAATGCCAGTTCCGCTTGGGACAGCAGCGATGGGATCTCGGCCTCTCTCAAAGTTCTCCCCCGCCCGATCTGGCCGCACTCTGTAAGATCTGCATAGAGAGATCTGCACAGAGAGACGCATCTCCCTGCACAGCTCTTACAGGCGATTGCAGTGTTTTTATTTACATTTTAATAATAGTGTACGGGAGCGGGGGGTCTCCGGAGCAGAACCGCATTAATTTCAGCCTCAGGAAATGCCTGCTTTCCAAGATACAGGTGCCGGTATCTCATGTGCATTTAAATGTCCCGGTCAAGTGATGCGGGAGATTTAAACATTGCAGGGGGATACCGGCACCCTATACCGGGGCCTGTCACTCGCGAAACAGGGGGTTCCTGGGGCTGAAATCAATGCGGCTCAGCTCCGGAGATCCCCTGTTCCCACACTAGTACTAAAATATAAATAAAAAACGAATCATTACGTTAGTGGCTACCCTCTAAGGCAATGAAGGGGTTAAACCTTGGTCTGAGTTGGTTGGGAGGTATAGGGGGTGGCTTAAGGGGGTATTTTCCCCAGGGTGGGTGGTTAGGCATGCCGAGAAGGTTGCGGTTGGAGTTAACCCCTTCACTACCATAGCAGTTGTAACTACTATGCTAATGGATGGGGTTAACCCATTCCGGCTACCCATTCTAAAGGCCTAAACTCCTACACTAGTCCCAAAAAAACATTAAAATACAACAACCCTATAAAATATGGGCATGATTTGCAACTATGGCAGTCAATGGGCAACCTAAAACAAAACAAGAAGCAAAAATACACAACAATCCCGGGTGGGTAGCAGGGGTGGGTGGGTTAACCCTTAATTACTATAGCTGGTACTAACCGCTAATGTGATTAAGGGGTTAGTGGCCATTCATTTGTTTTTTATTGTTATGTTGCTGCCACGGAGTACGGGGAGCAAGGCAAGGAGGAAGACTAGGTCGGCCTTCACCCTGGCAGGGGTAAGTACAACTTTAATTTACTTTATGCTGGCTGTATAATGTTTTATTTTTAATGGGCAAATGAGCTATTATCATGGTTTGTGTGTTTGGAGTGGTGCTCAAAAAGTGCTGGGACTGTATTAAAAGGAAGGGAGCATAAACTGGGTAATTCACAAATAAATGATTAGTAGTACTGAGCCTTAGGAGGGCATAAGGTACCCTGAAGGTTGGGGTGGGTTGCCCAAAGACAGCCCCCCCCTTCCTCATTGGGTTAGCCCCAGGTATTGTACTCACAGTAGTTTTCTTCTTCCTTCCCCAGTCTCCCTTCCAGAGTGTGCAGCTGTAGTAGAATGTGTATCCAAAGCCAGGGTGTGCAGCGCACAGCAGTAATGAAAAGAGCAGGTCTTGCAAAAAATAAGTCCTTTATTGAAAATTCATAGTGATGTGGGACAGCAGCAACCTTCTACGCGTTTCGTTCAGAAGAACTTTATCAAGAAGTATCTTTATCTGAACAAAACGCGTAGAAGGTTGCTGCTGTCCTACATCACTATGAATTTTCAATAAAAGACTTATTTTTTGCAAGACCTGCTCTTTTCATTACTGCTGTGCGCTGCACACCCTGGCTTTGAGCTATTATCATGATCTGAATAATAGTGTAACCCTGCTTCCCTTTCCCCCAGACTCTACGGTGGTGTCTAGGGTGCATGAGGGCAGATTACATGCGGTGTGGTGCATACCTGTGAGGAACAGGAGGGCCTGAGCTTCCCGCGATGTTGTGGGGGAGCCAGGACCGGGCTTCTGGGGTAGCCTCCATGATCTCTTAGTGGTGCAGCGCCTCCATCTTCTATACTCCCAGGAATTTGGGACAGGACCGGTATAGAAGAACCCCTTGGGTCCCAGGGTAATTCTTTCCAATACACACACAGTCTTTGTCTCTTTTATTGACAGAGCAGCAATCTCCCAACGATAGTGGCTTCCAGCAGCCGCAAACAACAACAGCAAAGAAGTGTTATTACGCCGCTCGCCTTCTACACAGATAATTCCTCCTCTCCTTCCCTCCAAGTCTCTCCTCCGACAGGATGGTCTGGGCTAGGGCTTCAATACCCCGTGGCCCACCCCCGAGGTTATCCTCGTGGTGGGTCTTGGATTCTCCCCATCACCCCTGGCAGTGGGGTGAGGGCATTGGTCCACCAGTCTATGATTCTATCAGCTCTACTAAAGGACGCTGAATCTTTCAGCTCCTCTCTCTCTGCTCCTGCACTCTGCGCAGGGGAGACCGCAGTCTCCTCCAACTCCTCGGACCGATCCGCAGGATTCTTTGACTCACGGCATACTAACTGAACTGCATACTCCCGGCATAACTAACCGGCAACTCCAGACTCTCGATATCACTATCAACTCTAACTCTACTCAACGGAGTTGGCTGCTAAATATAGAGCTAGCCCCGCCCCTCGTGATGTCAGCAGAACCTCCCCTCTTGCTCACGCCTGCAGCAGAGTCCAGGCCTGCGTCTACCACTCAGGATAGGGCTATGAAAGGGGAAAACCCATGATGATTACTGGTGCCTGATCTTAACTGGACTTACCACAGTAGAAGGAAGATAGGTATAGCCTGTGCTGTTTACAGGGGGCTACAATAGTAATTGTGCTCATTACTGTATGTGTTGGGGGGGGGAGTTGTTGGGGTGGAGGGGGTGCCCATTCATTGCCATTGGGGTTATCTTTGATCCCATTGAGTTCATTGGTAACCACACTTGCAATCAATGGGCGTATTGGCTAGTATAGGGTTTTAATGTTTTTATTGGGGTAGCAGGTGTGGGTGAAGCTGATATTTGGCCCATGGTGGGTGTTTATGCCTACCGGGTGGGTAGATTGAGGGGTTAACCCCTTTATTACCTTAGCGGTAGTAACTCCTCTTGCAACCCTCCCACAAGGCCTAAACACCCACCATGGGACAAATACCACCTTCGCCAACCCCCACTAGCCCCAATAAGCTGGGCACTGGTGTTTAACCCCTTCATCAAGTTAGCGGTTAGCTGCTATGGTAATGAAGCTGCCTGTAAATGTATTTTTATTACATTGGATTGAAGCCGGGGGTCTCCAGAGCTGGCGCTCCGGAGACTCCCGGCTTCAATCTGATGCAGCAAAAATAAAAAATAAATTCTAAGCCCTACTCGCAAATCCATCTCGCTTCCCTTGGGTTTTTTTCACCCTCTAAGGATTATGTAACATCCGGCCTGACTCCAGTGGGACATAGAACTGAACGTGCACGCCGACAGCCATGGGAACCACAAGATCGAGGTGGTGAAGGTGGAGATTGAAACAACTTTCAGGCACAATAGCTGGGACTGAAGGAATTTCCTAAATTGTATGAGTGTACCCTTAATACACTCACTGCGCCATACAACAAATTATTTTTACTCTCCCAGATTTGTCACTGTACATTAAAACGTTATGCTATGTTCTTTCTCGTGTCCATCTTTTGAGGAGACACGAGGATTGCGGATATGGCCCAACATTGATCATTGATATTGATTTATTAACCACCATAACCATTGTGAGGGCTTTATTTCACCTTTTAGCACTGCACACACCATTTATTTTTACTGTATATATTCACTTAATTGCGCCTGTATTTTTGTGATTACTGGTATACACGGTACTAGAGACCGTTTATTTAAGCAGCACTGAGGAGCACAAGCATTTGCTTTGACACTTATTTGGTGAAATTATTCAATTTGCACTTCTTTGTTTGTTATTGAGTTACCTGTTAACTGAGAACCTTGATGAGATTCTCATACAGGAGTTACCAGAATAGGGTGATTTAAGAAAAATGCGAGTTGGAGCCCCTTTTTTTAGCTCCCGCTCGGTGTGTTTGAGCAGGAGCGCTACCGCTCTGGGAAAAGCACTTCCCGAACGAGTTTGAAAGGTCATTGAAGCTTTCTGAATAGCAAACTTGCCAAGTCGTTCGGGGAGTGCTCGAAATCCTCGATGAGTTAGTTATCGAAGTTTATAGAATAGGCCCCAATGTTCAACCTAATTGAAACCTTCAACCATTCCTTTAGTCCAACCCATGTTTTAAATTAACAATAACAATATTTTTTGCCATCTTGTTCTAAAATAATATCAATACTTTCAATGACATACAGTAATATCTGATAATATAGTCACACCATTTTCAAAGTTGTGAACAGTGCTGTTTTTATAAACAGCTCACAGAAAGAGTATTACTTAAATAAATTAGGTATGAGAATGAGAGATTTGATTAAGAACTTGATAAGGATTGGGAGGAAATTAAAAATAAACTATTTCAGAGGGATTCTGAGGACTACTTCTAAATATGATAAATTGGATACTGATATGGATAGAATGCCTTTATCATCTAAGCTAATTTATAAAGATTTTTATATACAGGAATAAGTCAATACGATTTTGAAACAAGAGGAGAATACATAGAGGTAAAAAGAAGATTACACAACAGCAATTAATGGATGGAGCGACCACATGAGCACAGAACGCAACAGCGCAGGGAATATCCAAAGACCTGAGATACGGAGCAGGAAACTCACCCCAGAGATTGAGGACAATCAATTTTACGGATTTACTTACTCTGGTCAGAGGTCTGGACTTAGGGACTTTTCGTTTGCTACAGTAGCACGTTTAGATAAAGTTTAATGTATAAAAGATATGTTTTTATTTTGCAGGACGTTTTAATGAAAAAATCAATATGGGGATAGAGTCATCTCCCCAGTTGGACCTCTGTGGACAGAGAGGGAGATTGAATCCCTGGATACCAGTATTTAGCTCTTGGGAGAAAATGAAGGTAGTCTGTCAACTAAACCTTTGCATAACCAGATTTTTAAACCTAAATCAACATGTATTCCTACCTTCAAGTTGAGTTCAGCATTAGAGGTTTTCTTTACAGCGGTCAATAATTAATCTACAGTACCTTCTGATGACTTTTATACTGAAAGCATTAAATATATGTGTAGCCAGGTCCCCCAGACTGACCCTTACCTCCGTTGTGGTGAGTAAGTTAGGGAAGGTTGCAGGGAGCGCTTCGGTGCACCGGAGGTTCCGCGGTGGCCTGAGCGTCCAGGGCGCCGCCATTTCTGTATTTGCACATGCGCAGTAGTACTGTAGGCGATGGTGACACCAGAGAGGTCGCACATGCGCAGCAAGTGGTTGTGCGAGTGCGCGAAGCACTGACCAACCAGAGGAGGTTTAGAGCAGGGGACTAAAAGTCCCATGAGCCTCATCAGGACCAGGTGACGGCCGGGAGCCAATAGGGCGAAGAGACTGAGCAGGGAGAGGTTGTGCAGGGGAGCACGTTGGGCAGAAAAGACCAGGAAGGGGAAGAGGTACTGCACCGACACACTTTATTCGAGCAAATACCCAGTATGTACCTGGCAGATACCTGGAATGCGCCGCTCCTCACCTCTGACAAGCCCCGTTGCGTTTGCCTTCCCAGCCTGGGTTCATGCCTGGCTGACGGGCGGCTGATCTGTTAAATGATAATGATTAGGATTTAATAGGCTGCAATGCTTCGCGTGTCTACCAGATGGCATAAATTCATGAATTGTAATGCAGTATATATATATATACTGTGCAGTATTGCAGCCAGCGGGAATAAAATGCTTCAATCCCTGCCTGGAAAATAACCCAATGCACTCGGGTAGAAAACAGTCACAAACCTGAATACAACCGGGTATACCCGAATTCGTGGGACTAGCCGAGCTCGAATAAAGTGTGTCGCCAGTGTAGGAGCTCAGTATGTAGAGAGGCAAGTAGCCTCTACACTAGGCCCGCATACCCCAGGCCCAGATAGGCCCTCAGTCCCAGTCAAGTCTAGTTAATATAGGGACAGGCCCTAGAATAGGAACCTGTCACGTTAGTGTGTGTAGCTAGGGACACAGAGACTGTCACAGCTGCATACCAGATGTTTGGGACCAGACCTCTCCAGGCGTACCATCAGCCGCCGGGTGGGATCGGCCCGGAGGACATCACAGACAGCCCCACGTCGTCAGATCCTTTGTGAAGACCGTTTGCGGGCCCGAGTGCAGGAGCGCTCGGCAGGTAACATCCAATAAAGTGCACCAACTATAACATTGTCCATATTAGTGGCTGCGCAGTCACACACATACATTCACCTTGGGGGTTTATGGTGTTGGGTTTTGGACACGGTGTGGTAACACGGTGAAGAGACGCGTTAGTTATTGTGTCTCATTGAAGAGTAACATTGATAGGAGTGATCTATGCATGGTTATGGTTACCGCTAGTAAAGCTACTGTTTCTTTTACATGCTGTGTGAGTAGTACTGTATTACTGTCCTGTGCGGAACAACTCCTGCTCTGCTGGGATCCATCGCAGGTGGAGGCGCTGCACCTGGTAAGAGATTACCCATACATATACGTTGCACCAGGCTCTCCGTGGCAGAGGCTTAGGCCCTGCAAGCCAACAGGTTAGACAGCATTGGTAGTATACTGTATTCAGAAGGAAACAGGGCTACATATGGAAATCATTTTTTTAAGAAAATTTGAACATCTGAAAGATGTGATTATAAAGCCGTCAGAAAAGTTGGGAACGTTGTCCTATGGCCAGAACAAGTGTATATTAATGGAACAATGAGACAATTGTTAAATTCTAAATGCTTTAAGAAACAAACATCCAACACAATCTCTCCAACAAATACAAAAATAATCTCAGAACTGCTATATCAAACAAAACAAAAATTGAATACATTTCAACAGAGCAGAGGACACAACAACTGCAGAAAAACACAGACAACGGTAAGATATTGAGCCATTGCCAAACTAATAGCTGTACTGTTATCAACCTATCTCACCACACATAAACTCCTGCTGAAAAATTAGTACTGTCCAAAGGACATACATTTTGGCCCGGCAAAGAGCTTTACAAAATACAGTTCTGTGGAGAATTAGAGGAATTCTTCTGCCGACTTAGAATATTTTCACAATAAAGCAGATATAAAGATTGTTAAATCTTTACCACACACCGAACCAGCTGACTTCACACTTCTACCTGGACTCAACTCAAAATTGGATTCCTACATACAAACCTATCATCAGAGAGCAATGCCAATATACTCCACATGCCACACAGATACAATAACCATCTAACTCCACCAAAGAGAAGAGCAATATAATCCTTACAAAATAACAAAGATATTGTCATCAAGCCAGCAAACACAGGAGGTGCAGTTCTAAACCACCAAGACTATATCAAAGAAATAAACAGACAACTAATAGATCACACATACTACTGGGAATTTCCAAACCACACGGAACAATACTCCAAAGAACTACTGAACATTATCAAAGCATTCCCAAACTATATCCAGAACAACATCATCAGCCTCATCCCATATGATCCAAAACCAAGAACATTTTGCATGCTCCCTGTGACAGAGCCTTTCCCTGGTTTAAAAAGGCAGCACACCAAAAGCCTATAGTCCCGGGCCCTGGGAAAACTGTCTGAGGCCCTGACTGTGATGCCAGCATATTATATTCCAACCACTTGCAACATAAGCTTTCCAAACACAACGTTTTGAAGCATAACATAAACATGAGAACAACATACAGTACAGCGTAGTAGTCTGTCAACCTTTTAAAACATAAGATAACGTACATGGTACAGGTATCTTAATATAAGACTCTGGATCTGAAAATTGGAATACCAATATGTCTATGTATATTGAAGAGGGGCTTAGAGAGATACAGTAATTAATTATGCTAAATTTGAAATACTCAGAACTAAGCTCTTTTAAATCATGCAAATTCAAGGAGATGTTAATAGTCAAGGAACATTTTGCAGTAGTGGAGCTTATGTACTTCTTATAATCTAATTTACAGGATATAAAGTAGAAAGTAAAAACCCTTCTATGCAGCAGAATAAGATAGACATACACAATCTTAGCAAGCTCAAAACCCAGACCCACAATATTATATATGTATATACAGTATTTATTTGTGTCAATTGGAGTGCCACTGGAAGAGTGACCTCAAAGAAGCCTCATTGCACATCCAATATGACAAATTATTTAGTTCATTACACTATGTTTTTCTCTATTTTGTTCATAAGTATGGGTCATTTAGTTCAATCCTTTGGCAAAAACATGACAAGCCTGCAATCATATCTAGGTGGACCTTATCAGCAAGTCCTGCGATATCAAATGTTATATTATGGCTTTTGCATTTAAAAAACACAGAATAAGATAACCCAGAAATATTCAGCTATGGGATTTAGAATAAAATAACATACTGAATTTATTCTTGACAGACAGGCTGAGTATTTGGCTTTGACAGTTTTCATTTTGTAGATGTTACTATATAAAAGAAAATGTGACAACATTATGAAGGAAAGAAAGCCATGGGGTGAGGTTGGTTGCCCTTGATGGTTACCGGGTTTAGAAGATTTGGGCCACCAGCATCTGAACAGAAGTGCTCTGATGAATTAAGAGAGGAACCTGCAGTTGAAGATCGGGCTACAGAGGGCACATGTGAGCATCCAGATCTTTTGATTGCTACTCTAGGCCAGGTACTCCCTGTTCACCTGCTTTGAGCACTACAGCCCATCCTGTTAAAGATGGTCCCTGCAGTTCAGTGCATGGTAGGTCAGTTTATGTGGGTTGGTCAATCCGTGTGTTGTCTGTGTGTGTACTGTATGTGATGATCAGGGTTGCCACCACTCCAGGTTTGACCCGGAGACTACAGGTTTTGGGCACGTACCTCCAGGCTGCGGGTTTAGCCTGTTAATCTCCAGGTGGCGGAGGGCTGTAGTGGTGTCTCTGGCATCCTGCGGCATTCTCCTACATCACCCCCTGAAACCCAGTGAACATGGCTACCACGTTGCCATGACAATCGAACGCTATGTGATGTCACAGCATCACGTGTCACCCGTTACCAAAGTAACAAGACACTACGTGATGTCACGACACTACGCGGCGCCACGTTACCATGGCAACTTGCCGCTGCGCAACATAATGACATCACGTAGCATCCAAGTTGTCATGTCAACGGCGTCAATTTACGCTGCGCAGACATGTTCATGCGAGTTGTAGGAGAATGCCGAGAGATGCCGCCTCACGACGCCGCCACAGATAAGAGAACATTGTTTACATATTTCTCCGGGTTGGCCTTCAGTAGAAGGTGGCAACCCTGGTGATGATCCGACTTTGTGTATGTGTGCTTGTGCTGGTCAGTACAGTACTGTGGGGAGGGTTGTGCTGGTCATTGTCTGAGTTTATGCTGGTCTGTGTATGCGTGCTCTGGTGGTCAAAGTCTGTGAATCTGTGCTGGATTGTGGCTGTGTAATCTCTCCTGGTCAGTGTATGTGTGTGTGAGTGCTATTCATGATCTGTGTTTGTTGTATGTACGAGTGCTGTGCAGATCACTGTGTGTGTATGTTGTGCAGGTCAGTGTCTGTGTGTGTGAGTGCTGTGCAGGTCAGTGTGTTAGTGCTGTGCAGATCAGTGTCTGTGTGGTGTGTGGTGTGTTGTGCAGGTCAGTGTGTGTGTGTGGGGGGGGGCAAGTCAGTGTATAGTATTTTTTCTTTGGGAGGAGGAGCGCTGAATATATCCAATAAAATGTGGAATGAAAGAAAACAAAAATAGTGCAGATGGTATATGCCAGTGATTGGATAAACAATAAAGCTCTGATGAAATTGCACTCAAATTACTTCCAGATAAAGAGAGTGTGTCAGAGATACTTCTCTCTCTGGCTGGAGCCCTTTTGTGGAGAGATGGTGCAGTCACAGGATATCCCTCAATATGTATGGTTTGAAGTCATCAGCTATACAATAAGAGAAAGATGCCACAATAGTGTGTAATGTTTCACCAAATATATTCACAGATATAGGATAAAGAGTAACAAATTCACATTTTCCATATTAAAAAATTCATTGGAGAGAACCGCCGATATAATGGATCACTGCGCCGGTAGAAACAGCTGTGTATCCGCTTGCGTCTCAGCTAACCCTTCCGCATACGTCACTTCCGAACGACATCACACGTGTGGGCGGAAGGATATCTTGCCTCTGGGTACAGCTCCGAATGCCCGTGCTTCCAAGTTCCAGTTCTCCCAAGCTAACACTCTGAGTCAGAGAGAGAAGTATCTCTGACACACTCTCTTTATCTGGAAGTACTGTGAGTGCAATCTCATCAGAGCTTTATTGTTTATCCAATCACTGGCATATACCATCTGCACTATTTTTTTTTCTTTCATTCCACATATTATTGGATATATTCAGCGCTCCTCCTCCCAAAGAAGAAATCCATTACCCTTGGGACAAAGAACAGTCCCACTAGGATGTTGAGCAGCTTTATTTTTCACTGTATATATTGCTTCATTATTACTTCTCACTATGGGTTGGTGAAAGACATTGATTGATCACGTATTTAAACTTTATTCACTTTGCATTTTGCATTTTATTACATTTATTTAATATCACTTTTGTATCACTTTAGAAGTGCCCAGTCCACTACCCCTTTTCCAGTGTATTGTATATCTGTGTGAGTGTTCTGCTGGTCAGTATTTAGTCAACAATATTGCCCCCATTTTGGTAAGGCAAAATTTGGAAACTCATGGCTCCATTGAATTGTAAATCGCACGATAACGCTTATACACTGTAATCAGTGGAAACATGTTATCGTGGGGTAACGGGTGCAATAATGTTGGCTATAGTGGATATTTGTGGGGTCCAGTGGCCGGTAAGATACATTTACTCCTGAAGTAGAAATCTGATAACCAGTCATCACAAGTCTCAGTTGACTGGTAGTGTCACTGATTAATTTATGAAATTACTTCACCTTGGACCAGAATTTGTTGGCTACAGTACATCCCTGAATATGGCAAACTTGGATTTTTAGATAATTATGTTACCCATAAGTCCAGGTCAGACTAGGTGAACAGCTATTCAAAACAGACACCTCATAAGATGATTTTTTTTACATGAAGAAATCAAAATGGATTTTCAAGGCTACACCCTCACCTCCAGGGTGTAAAAAGCATCAATGACAAAAGCCAGGCATGCCAATTAAATTTTGTGTGTAGTACAGTAAGTGACTTCCATACAGGTACTCTTAATCAACAACAGAAATGCATTTGGATGTCAAGTTTTTATTACATGTATTGGGTGGACCCCCTTGTCTGACCCCCCAATCTCACATTGGCCCGTGTGGTCTAACCGGTCCCCATTATGTGATTGTGTATGGTGGTGCACCTGCAAGTAACAGGACTCCTGAGTCTCCCTCTTGATGGTATTAGGGGATGTCATCAGGACAGTTAGCTGAGGTAGTGGGTGCGAGTCCAACTTACATCATGTGCAGCGCCTACACCTCATCAGGATCTGTGCTTCCGCAGGGAGATGGTCCTGGTGAGGAACTCCTTCTTGGTGGTGCCATCCACTGCTGAGTAACTTCACACTCATCCAGTGGAGGTATCTTTAACAAGGGCATCTTTATTTGCATGGTATGGGCAAGCTGCCCCTCACAGATAACAGCTCAGCCACTCATCTCTGTGCAGCACTCCATTAGGAAGGTCCCTTCTCCCTAATAGATCTGCTTTCCACCTTTACTCAAAGAGATTCCCCAGCTTCTCTGGCTGCTGTAAGCTCCTCTCCTGAGCTGCTTTGTCTCTCTCTTGAGCTGTTCTGTCTGTCAGCTCCTCTAACTCTGCTGCGTCTGCTTACTGACTCACAGCTAGCCGGAGACACTGCAACACTGTTGCAAACCTTCACGTGCCTCTCACTGAACAGAGGCAGCACAACAACAGGAAACTGACTTCTAACTTTAGGCAGGGCTATGTCTTATATCACCCCCCAGAGAACAAACCTGCTCTGTACCACTAAGTGTGGGCACAATGCATGTTGTCACTTCCTTTGGGGACATATGACACCTCACCAGGGTTTGAGGGCAAACCTCCATTGATTGTTGCTGGCAATCCTGCATACTTACCAGGTTTACTGCCAGCATGAGAAAGAGATATGTACACCAATCTTACACATGGCTACATACACAACAGCAATGTTTCAGGACCTAAATACCAGATCATGTTTCTTCATGTCCTCCGCGTGTAGCACTTTCCCCCCTCCCCCTTCTGGGAGATCTTACTGCTGCTACCGGTATTCTGGTGCTTGCATACCTGCGAGGGTCCAGGAGATGCTGAGTGGTCCGCGATGACATGGGGAACAGGACATGCCTTCGTTGTCTTCTCATAGTTCGCTCTTTGTGTCAGCGCCTCCAGCTGCAGTGGCTCCAGGATAGCCAGAGTCAGTCAGCCACTGGTGCACATTACAGACATACCCCTACCTGATAGACTGATAACTCAGACAGGAATATATATATATATATATAGACCAGGGGTACTTTATTGCAGTCACTGGCAGATGGTACACATACACAGCGATATAGATGCTAATCAAAGGTTCCCAGGCTTCAGGATGGTGCTTGGACCTCAGATAGTAGAGAGGCCTAATTGTCAGGTTTGAAGCCTTTGTGGTAGCAGATGTTCCCCAACCCCCTAGGGGTTGAAGTGGGCATGCTCCTCCCTGATGGGAGACTCCCAGCCCTTCAACAGTCTCCAACTCTAGACTGGACTACCCAACTAAATTTTCGCACTTCCCCCTGATATCAAGAAGGGGAGGGCATAGTGTCTGTACCACGATTGGCTACACACACCTTGTCACCTCCTCTCCTGTCAATCATAGGATAGCAGGAGGGGGGTCAATGGCCCTGGATCATTCTATCACTGCCTGCAATACCTATCAGGGCTTGTGTGACAGGAGGCAGAGAAGCAATAGGGCCAGCCATGTTACACGCACATGTGATAACGGTATCAAGGGAAGTGGATTGAACTACTGTAAAACAGAGATGTCAAAACCAATAACTAAAGACAGCACAGGCATGTTAACATGCAAATGATAGCTATTTCATGTGTTAGCACATCTGTTTAGATTAGGATTTATTGTACATCATTGAGCTTGTGATCAGTGAAAATATAACATTACAATGTGCACTAAGCAGAAATTCAGTGCGGTGTTCATGAGGGCTATTGTGTTGGGATTCCAGCTGAGGTCTTGAGCCAGAGCAAGGCATATTCTCCAATCTCCACACCTATTTACCTCTACCTGCATATGAAGATGACAATTCTGTATCAAAGGAAGTGGTTTAAAAAGTACAATCTGTCATCATAATTAGAATAAGAATTAAGAGTTTACAAAGTTAAAAAGACAGCATAATAATAATAATTGTTAACACATTATTTTATGGATGTTTTTATTTAAGAGCAACTGTAAGGTTTATCAGTAGATGGGAAAATGGTCTTCAAAACCTAAATATTTATAAGTATGTGTTAAAAAATGTATACTTTTAGGCATCTTATAAACACCAGCAACAACACTACTGGCCACTAGATGGTAATAAACTCACACAAAATAATCTTACAGTGGTATATACAAGCTTTGGTCTTTTAACATGTTCACTTTTTTATTATTTTTTGATGGGGGGGTTAAACTTAGTTACTTGTCTCTCAGTATTACTGACACACATATGTGGGGGAAATCCACATTCATTTGTATTTTGAAACATTTTCTTTTAACCGATGTATCACAATAAAGCTATATTCATGGTTATGCAAGTACAAAATGTATGAATCTGGTAAAGATATGAATAGCAATAAATGAAAACACAAACTAAAAGTACAAAAATTAGACATCAATAACAAAAACGAATTGTACTGACATTTGTATCATTCAAAATTCTTAACACAGAAATGGTTTTCCAAGATTGTTTGTAGTTCTTCTAAGTAACAACATATAATTTCCTGAGGCAGAACTTTACCACGCGGACTACTCAATAAGACAAATGCTATTATTTTATTATGCAACATGTCCATTTATTATATTTAAGTTGAGATCACAAAACTATTAAAGCATAATTCAAATTCTTACAAATGAAGGAATTGGAGCCGTGTATTGTAGCAACCTTTGAAGTGTTCATCCTTGCTCTTAGGTTTAGGTTTCATACAGAAACTCACAATTGCAAGTTATTCCAAACGAATTACAAATCCTTCCTTCTTTTGTGGGTGCTCTGCATTGAATAAGCACGTTCACTGGTTCATGCTGCAAGTTATTAACTGCTTTTGTATTGGCAGTCTCATCCTTTTTTCTCTATATATATACTGTTCATCTTCGGTCATAGGAACTACATGAACAGTATACTGAACCTCTATGTGCTAAAAAAAAAAAAAAAGGAATATTCTTCATGTTTGTAAGCATCTTAGGGGCTTAAAAATGAGTATTCTTTATATTTATCATTTCATTCACACACTTGGTTCTTGTCATTCTATGTAAGCATGTAAATCTTTATTTATATAGAGCCATTCATGTACATAGGGCTAGACAGCAGTAAAACAGGTGCACTGACGAGCACCCTAAAACTTGCCTTAAACTTGCCTTGGAAAATCTGGGGCTATCACCAGCAAGACCCAGGTACATGCTGGGTACATGCTGCAACATTTCAGTGACATTTCTGCAGAGACTAATGGCCCATCGGATTAACACAGCATGGGTCCCTGGCAGTCCCATTCAGTTTGAATAGGACTGCCAAGGACCCCCGCTGTTAATCCGATGGGCCATTAGTCTGTCTGCAGAAATGTCACAGAAATGTTGCAGCATGTACCCAGCATGTACCTGGGTCTTGTTGGTGATTTACCCAGATTTGTTTTAGAATGCTCGTCGGCACTACAGTAGATGTGACATAATAATAATAATAATATAACAGATAATGGGAATAAGCACTTCAGACATAAAAGTAACATCAGGAAAAGGTATCCCTGCCCCGAAGAGCTTACAATCTAAGTGGTAAATGGGGAGAATTTACAGAGACAGCACAAGAGTGTTCTGGTAAGTGTGGCTGCAAAGGGTAAAGGTCAGTGCATATGAAATGTATCGTGTCAGCCAATGCAGCTACCCATATTCTTCGTTAAAGAGGTGTGTTTTAAGATGGGTCATAAATGTGGCTAGAGAGGGTGCTTTGTGAGATAGGGGAAGGGCAATCCAGAGGTGTGAGGCAGTAAGTGAGAAAGGTTTAAGAAGAGAAAGGACTTAAGATACAAAAGGCGTAAGCAGAAGACATCCATGAGCAGAACGCAAGAGTCGGTCAGGTGTATAGCAAAAATTTAGCACAGAGATGTAAGGAGTTGTAGAAGAGTATATAGCCTTAAAGGGAGAAGGAGAATGTGGTAAATAATACGGGATTCAATAGGCCAGGAGAGGAATATCAGCAGGAGAGATGCTGAGACAGATTTAGGAGAGAGTAAAGTGATTCTAGCAGCAGCGTTTAGGATACTTTAGATTGTAGGGGAAACAGGTCAGAGGCAGGAAGGCCGGACAGCAGGAGGTTACAGTACTGTAGTTTTATCATATTAATTATAACAATCATTAAATATACTATATCCCTGGACTTAGTCAGCAAGAAGCCACAAAACATGTACACCGTTCATGCTCACAGCCGCTCATAACTCAGTGAGCATTCTTGCGTTGAAAACACAGAGGGCCCTTTTAGGAAGACACCCTCAAGACTGCCGCACCTTGCCTGGGCCTAGGATCATCTCCCTTAAACCTCAGTAACATTCAGACAACTATCCACCTGGGCAAAACTGACCAGTCTGCACCCCTTCAGCTGTGACAAATCCATACATGCAAACATCCTACAATATAACTATCCGTATCACATTTTTTTTTATAATTCTATTCACTTCCACATCTAGTTATTTTTTATTTGAAAAAAAAATGTAATAATCAAAATACAATGATACATAAAATATGTATTAAGCACCAACACACAACCTACCCCCTGTGCCCCCGCATAAAACTATTATTTATTTATTTTAACACACGATTTCTAACATAGGCCAGTGGTGGTGCCCGTGGGTGGACATGGGCTCCGTAGGGGTCCCCAAGTGGTCCCCGCAGGTGTCCGGGGGTCCTTGGGTGGTCCACATGTGTCCCCGCTGATCAGCGGTACCATTTGTGTTGTAAAAAAAATAAAGATGGCCTCCATTTCAATAAATACAACTCCCCCCTCCAAACACCTACAGTACAGTAATGTGCAAAATAACTATTATCCAGATATGGATAATAGATCATTTGCCCATTTTTAAACAAAACTTTAGGCAGCCAGCATAAATAAAACCATTCTACTTACCCCTGCCATTAGGAAGGGCGTCTTCGTCAGCATACTGCAGTGCCATGTCTTCTGTTGCCAGAAGGAATACATAAAAAAAATACAATCTAATGTTCCCTAACTCCTTAATCACCTTAGCGGTTAATAACCGGTATAGTAATTGAGGGGTTAACATACCCTCCCCTGCTACCCACCTAGGAGGCGTAACCACCCACCCTCCTACGCTACCCACCCTGTACCCATTGAGTGGCATAGTAGTTCATCATACCAATATAATATGGGCATGATAAGCTATAATAGCAGTCAATGGTCACCCTAATACAAAAGCATTAATGTTCACAATAATCAAACATATACAACAAGCACCTAAACCCCCAGAAACCAAAATTAAAAGCACTAGCCAACCAAGCAATTGCCTAAATAAAACCATTCAATAAAATAATTAAAACCACAAGGCAATCAATTACATAAATCATACCACTAGCCAAACAATACATTTAATACATAAAAGCAGTAACCAACACAACAATCAATTAATACAACCACTAGGCAACACATCAATTAAAACCAGTAGCCAACAAAATACATCATTAAATAAAAACGCTAACCAAATAAGAAACAGAATAGAGAATATAACAGTCACTAGAAGAAATACATTTGGCCAAAAATGCATTGGCTACCACTGTATTCATCTGTACCCTAAACAGGCACAGATGAATACATTAGCAGTCAATGGGCAATGAAATACATTTTAAAAAAATCCAATAAAAAAACCTGTAAAAATAAAAGTACATACTGTACATTCAATATGTATCTTACCTTTAGAAGTGAAGCCCTCCGGATCCTGGGTAATCAGCAAGCTCTCGTACCGTGACATCATGAAACTCAATACAACGCCATCCACAGTGAAGATCCGGAACAGTTAACCAAATTCTTCTTTCTTTAATCTTCTCTCATCTCCTTCTTTCTTCATCTGTGATTATTTCTTTATTTTCTTTATCTTCTGTCTTCACCTGTTAATCCAATAACCCCATGTTAAATCCACGATGTTGACCCGTCGGCTTCTTGCGCTCAAATGAGACGTCCCGGCCTTAAATATGGCCTTTGAAGTCACATTTGGGCAGCAAATAGTTCACAGACCATCTGATTGGCTGTGAAAACCATATGCCCTTTTTTTTAAAGTGACATCATGTAAAGCCAACCAATCAGTATGGCTATGCTTCATTTCCTTTTAACATGATGTCACAAAATCCAACATGGCTGTCGTCATATAGTACTTTAGCCAATCAGACATGTGTGGGTTTGCGGTGAGCTTGGCGCATGTCTGGTCCTCTGGTATAGGCACATAGACAACATAATCTTCATTTGGAATGGGGAAGAACAAGCAGCATTGAACTTTGAGGATTTGAATAAAAATCAAATTAATCTCAAATTCACTCATAATATGAGCAAAGATGAGATTCAGTTTTTGGGCTTGAACCTTCATGTGTATGAAGGAAGAATAAACTGTAAGACACATTTCAAGTCAGTGGAATCTAATACTTATATCCACAAAAAGAGCTGTCATTATAAGAAATGGCTGGACAATATCCCTAAGGGTCACATACTGTAGTGCTGACGATTATTCTAAAACAAACCTGGGGGAATCTCCAAAAAGACCCATGTATATGTTGGGTACATTCTGGGTATATGCTGGGTACATGCTGCAACATTTCACACATTTCTGCAGACAAACTAATGGCCCATCGGATTAACAACGGGGGTCCCTGGCAGTCCCATTCAAACTGAATGGGATTGCCAGGAACCCCAGCTGTGTTAATCCGACGGGCCATTAGCCTCTGCAGAAATGTCACTGAAATGTACCCAGCATGTACCCAGCATGTACCTGGCTAGTTTAAGGCAAGTTTAAAGCAAGCTTTAGAATACTCGTTGGCTTGTCTGTAAGATGAATCAGACAAAATTGCACCCTATATCAGACATATCAAGAACAGTCCAATATTCTGAGGAAGAGGTTCTAAGAAAAAAAAGTGTGATTCAAGATTATTGGATAAAGTAATGCACAAGGTAAACAGAATGGAACATAGAGGTTTATTGAAGCCCAAAGAATTGGCTAGGAAGGAGGATAAGGGGATTTTTATCCCCTTCATTACTCAGTATAATGATTCATCAAACGAGATTAGAAAGATTATTGGGAGCATTGGCCTATTTTAAGACAAGATTTGGTTCTCAGCATTATCCTACTGGAAAGGCCGCAAACTTTCTTTACCAAAGACCCCAACCTGAAGGATAAGGTAGCCCCAAGCACTTTTAGGAAGAAACTTATGAGAAGTGTTCAATTTAAACAAGCAATGTGGTTAGATAATATCCCCAAAGGGTTTTTTCAATGTTTACAATGTGTGGACTATAAATTTGGCATCAGCAAAAGTAAAACTTTCAACTCTAAGATCACGGGGGAGGTATTTACTACAGATGTAGCGGCCGTTATTCGAACAAATCTCGAAATGGAATTTCGAGATATGCCCGTGATCCTCACGAGTTGTGCCGCAGCAGACTAATGGCCCATTGGAGTAACACAGCAGGGGTCCCAGCTATGTGAGTCCTACCGGGGTCTGCATTTATGTAATAGACGGGCAGTAAGAGATAGGATGAATCAGTCACTCTAACTGCGCGCCTCTCACAGGCGATCGTGGGGGTTTTATTAAAATTCTAACATTACAGTAATGTAACAGGTGGTCTCCGGAGATGAACCACATTGATTTCAGATCCAGGGACCTAAACAAAGCAGAGGGATACCGGTACCCCATAATGGGGCCTGTATCTCGGAAAGTAGGGGGTCTCAACTCAGGAGACCCACTGCTCCCTCACACTAGTATCAAACACCTCTCCCCCAAATAAAAATCATGAGGGGTTGTGTATTAGTGGCTGGGTAGTACAGTACATATTGTAAGGTCTGTTCCTGGCAACTGGCACCAGCGCGTTCCTACCACTTCCGCCAGTAGTTGATTCATCACCAGACGTGACGTAGGGAGTTGGAGAGGAGATGCGAGCTGGAGACTAAGACGCCACCATCACTCGTACAATGCCTATTTTCTCGTGTTCAAATGTGAGTGTAATGCAAATACCTTTATGGTGATACAATATATTTTTGAACATACCACACTACTGTATGTGAGTTCCCTTTTTCCTCATTCCCGAGTATACAGGAGGTTTGTCCACACCACATTACCCTGGTGAAGATCTATAGTATATTGATGTCCTTTGCAAGTGCTACTCCAGTTAGAGAGAGATTGAGGGGCCTATGCACTAAAGGTTCATAAAAATATCACCGGCCCATTTAAATCACCGTTTTTATGAGCGTTGCTATCATGGTATTAAGAAATCCTTGATTACCTGTCATAGCAAAATTCACAATTCGGGCGATTAGCTGGTGATCTGATGAACGACCCCCTGAAAAGGCCTAACCCGGCGAGTTGTATCTGCTGCAGAGAGAGCTGCTCTGAGAGAGCCGTCTCTTCCTGTGCAAATATCGCCCAAAATGTATGTGTTTGTATAAATTTTAATTTTATTATTAGTTTAGATTATCAGGGTTTCTCCTGAGCTGAACCGCTTTGGTTTCAGCCTCGGGGACCCCCTACTTCCCGAGATACAGGCCCCGTTATGGGGAGGCAGTTTCTCCTATGCATTTTATTCCCACGGTCATGTGACGCGGACATTTAAATGCATAGGAGATACTGGCACCCCAAACGGGGCCTGTATCTCGGGAAGTAAGGGGTCCCTGAGGCTATCCACTATGGTAATGAAGTTTACTGTTAATGTATTTTTATTGCATGGTATTCATGCCAGGGGTCTATGGTGCTACAGTAATATTAATGGATATCAGCTCCAGAAATTCCCGGCATCAATCCTATGCAGAAAAAAATAATTTATTCTAAGTCCCATCTCGCCGCTTCTCTGCAGGTTTCCAACACCTTCACACCAACTTTTTTGGCGTGATTATTTTGTGATAAAATCACCATTCTAGAGCGGCGATAGGCGTTCATAGCCTAATCACTGCTACTAGAATTGCACGAGTTTATGAACATGCCGAAAAGCGTCGATAAGTGGCTTATCACCGCTGCCTCGTGATTTTTTTTATGAGCAATTTTTTTGAGTGATTACGTTTTAATCTTATCACCGCTTACTGAATAGAAGTAGGCATTTTGGGCGATAAGTGCTTGATAAGTGGCTTATGAACTCTTACTGCATAGGCCCCTGAGTCTCTAACATGCTTTAAATTCATTAAGAAATCTGCGAGTGCAAAGATATAACCTACAGTGTACCTTAAGAAAATTATCACATACTGGTCGCACTATTTTTGTTTCTTACCTATTTTTCACGTATGCTGAGAACTTCCTGCGCTCCCCACACCTGGAAAGAAAAAACATGCTTCCTGTGTGAGAAGATATTATAGATGGAAGAATAGAGATTGGGAGCTACTGGTTTCCTCTTTAAATATGCCCTTCAAAATGTATCCAGGACAGCTGAGGGCAACTGGAAATACAATATTATTTATACAAAACAAGGATGGAATTAGCACTCCGGTATGGGGTGCCGGTATCACCCTGCATTGTTTAAATCTCCCGTGTCACATGTCTGGGACATTCAAACTTTGATACCGGCACCCCATACTGGGGCCTGTAACTGGAGAAGCAGGGGGTCCCTGAGGCTGAAATTAATGCAGTTCAGCTCCGCAGACCCCCTGCTTCAATACAGTTTTAGTAAAATAAAAACAGTGTAATCCCCTGTAAGAGCTGTACAGGGAGATGCAGCTCTCTTTGTGTGCAACTCTTACAGACTGCAGGCAGATCGCACGGGCAGAACTTAGTAAAAGACAGAAAAAAAGACAATGCTATAAAATGGTATGCCATTTTCCTTCTATACAGTTTCTGACTTGCGATAACTCTTTCTGAAAACCGTGATAACTCAAACGTCAGACCAGTCAGTAGGTCATACCAAACCATTCGAAATGGCAGTAATTTTATTGAACCTACTTGAATAGGCCCCAATGTCTCATACAGCCCCATGACTACAGCTCGTTGGCAGAGCAAGTTTAGAGTTAATCCCCGCATGTCCACAACCATCTGAACAGAGCTTAACCACTGAATTCATATTCTGTACGTGAATAAACATAAAAATACACTGACAAAACTCCTGGTGGCCCAACATTAAACTTTGGTTTCCATGGCAAAGTCTGATGAAAAACAGCAGCGGAAAATTGATTCACCATTATTTTGGAATCCCTGCTGCCCTTTTCATCACAGTTACATATACCCTCTACTCATTAATTTAAACAAATACAATTAGGATTGATGGTTAACTTTTCTCACTACTGTCTCATACTTTGAACTCACATTGAACCCTGCATTTTTTACAAATATGGAAAACCTCTTTTAAAGGGTTAAATTCGCCAATGCGAGAGGGATATTTTTGCTTATTAATATGACCATAGTAGCTAATGAATACTCTCAACATTACATTGATGTAACCTCCCCATCAACTTAAAGGGTTACTGGAGTTCTGAATATTTAAGGAAAAGGAATACGGCAATCACAGAAGAACTCAGGAAAGATGGCTCCTGGGTGTCGGCAGATCAGATCTAACCGCAGATTTGGGCTAATATTCCTAATCAGCCTGCATGGAAGTAGCAGTTAACCAAACAAGCCAAAGGTATTAGGTCACGTAGGAAAGACCCACCAAGATTCCCATACGGGCCTAGAGAAATCAAATTAATATTGATGACGATCCCAATGTATGAAACTGCATCGAATCTCAGCCACCCCAGTGTACATCTGCTTTGCCCCAAAGGCGGACAGCCTGATGGGGCTACCCAAGAGCTGCTCCCCTCAGCACAGGACCAGCATGCTAAGGGTAAACATGTGCTTGTACTTTTTGGAACGTCAACCCCACCCACTGGAATGTTAATGAGCCAAGAGGACACAAAACACTTTGTATTCACAGCTGCATTAAATCTCAAGCACCCCAGTATACATCTGCGTTGCCTCAAAGGCCTTTGGCACAGGTGAAGGGCAGCCAAAGGGTGTGAGCCGTTTGCTGCCATTCACTGATGTTTCGTGATGTCAAAGCTGCTCTATTTCAATTTGAAACTCACAAGCCCTTTATCCCCGATGCCCAATTTTCCAACTCTATCTGTCCATGAAATGTATGGGAATTGACTGTATAACTCTGTTCTTTTAATGTAACCATGTACAGTATTTGTATAACTCTTTTCCCAGGACATACTTGAAAATGAGAAGTAACTCTCAATGTAAAACATTTTTATAAATAAAATAAAAATAAACAAGAGGGGCAGAGTCCCACATCTATTTAGTGCATCTAAGAAAATGTACCTCCTTTCAAGTGTTAAAAGTGGGCACTAATGGAAGAACCATATTCATGTATGTCTTATATAAAATACAGTGCAACGTTTTCAATATGTGTATTGTATGTGCGGTCCCTGTGCTGGGACACAAATAAATGACAGTTGTACTACAAAAGTTCCTGGCGCCCATTTTTATTCATCCTTCCTACAGTACCCTTGCCGAGTCCCCTGAATCCATCACCCTGAGTCAAGGTTATCCATGTTGAGTAGTCAACCTTTGCACAACTATGTAAACTCCCTGGGAGCCGGACAAGGAGGGTTATATTTGGCGCCCAACGTGGAGCTGGTCCAGCAAGAGAAAGAAAGAAGAAGAATGTTTGTGTTTTGCCTGTTTTGAAACTTTTAAGGTTCTGTCCAGAAAAAAAAGGCGATGTTTGGAGCCCGTTGCCCGTGATGTGTACAGCCACGCCCTCATCTGGAGATAGATGTCAATAGGGAGCATGCACTGATCCTGCTGGTTTGATAAGGGAGGGACTGAGTGTTATAGATAGAAAGGAGGACATGGAACAGGGAGTGACGATGTCACTCACTTTCGTGATTGTTTGTGCTGGACATGTATGTCATTGTAGTTTTGTCACTTTGGTTTTGGCAAGATGGAGACTGCTACCAGTACAACACAGCTAGTGCACTTTAACATCCCCAGCGGAGTTCTTGTCATTACTGTAGGAGACACAGATTTCCTGCAAGCTGCTTGTTTTGAATGTCAATATCTAGGAGGAGCCTTGTCCAGTACTGCCAGATGTGTGGAGTGTGGATTGCCCTACATGCAGCCGCATGTCCATTGGATGATGAAATCGTTGATCAACTCTGCTCAAGGAAGTGGGAACCTGAGTGAAGCTTACAGCTCCATCTCTGAACTTCCAGCAAAACTGGAAGCACCTCCTCCAGTCAACCTGTATCGGTGGAAAGAGTGTGCAACATTTTGCGACATGTGCAACAGAAGTGACATTTTGGTCTTTAAATTGTGTTTAAATATGGCAAACATAATACAATTCCATAGATCACAGTTTAACCTAAAATCCACGGCCCCTGCCTGTGGGTGTAAACTTTTTTGAAGTGAAACTTCTTTAGTGGCACCTATTCTGATGGGGTAAAACGGGAGAGATGGGGGACAAATGTGAAACGGAAGTGACGTCACGGCTCCCCCCTCCCCCCCCGCATCTACTGTGACTATCGCCGCCGGCGCCGCTCCTAACGGCCACTGCCATGGGTATAGCAAGATGGCTGCCGCAGAGCTTCCGGTGCTGCGGGTGTAATAAGATGGCGGAAGCCCCGCAAGTACTCCGGCTGAGATAGGAGGAGCCGCTGCTCAGCCTCTCTCCTCCCTCTTCCCTACCTCCGCTTCCGTGTCCCGCTGACTAAAGGGCGCCGCTCTCCTCACACGGCCGGCCGCTGCGCCGCTCCTAACGGCCGCCGGTCCCAGCTGCCATTCCCCCCAAACGTGCACTGCCATGCCGCGCATGCGCTGTTCCCCGCGCCCGCTGACATGCCGCGCATGCGGTAGTCATGGTGACGCCACGGCTCTCATAGGGACACTGCAGCCCACACTGCTCCAGGCCCTGATCTCCTTTGGCCTCTCCTCTCCTCCCGGTGCATGCCCGTGTCCCTGCAGGCCTCCCCTGGCCGCTGCCTGTGGGATGAGCCGCTGCGGGTCAGTCTCAGGCCTGAGCTCCCGGCAGGAGGTGACTGGTGAGGGCGGGGAGACCTTCACCTCCCTGGGCCGGTACCCGGGGCGGGGAGCTGGAGCTAAGCTTCTCCCCGTCCCTGCAGGGCGGCAGCTTCTGTGGGGTAGAGCCCGAGGGGCTCCTGTTGTCCCTGCAGCCGTGGACTCCCTTCAGGAGGCTGCTCCGGAGGGATGTGCCGACTAGCCGTCCGGCCGCCTGCTGGTCACGGCCGCCTAGGAGAGGAGCTTCATGCGGGAGGTACACACACTGTCACACACACGAGCACTCAGACACACACTGTCACACACACGAGCACTCAGACACACACTGTCACACACAGACACGCACACACAAAGTCACGCGCACTCAGTCACGGGCGCGCGCTCAGTCACGGGCGCGCGCTCAGTCACGGGCGCGCGCTCAGTCACGGGCGCGCGCGCAGTCACGGGCGCGCGCTCAGTCACGGGCGCGCGCTCAGTCACGGGCGCGCGCGCACTCTCAGCCACGCGCGCACTCTCAGCCACGCGCGCACTCTCAGCCACGCGCGCACTCTCAGCCACGCGCGCACTCTCAGCCACGCGCGCACTCTCAGCCACGCGCACACTCTCAGCCACGCGCACACTCTCAGCCACGCACACTCTCAGTCACGCACACTCTCAGTCACGCACACTCTCAGTCAGTCACACGCACATATGAGGAATTCACACTTAGTGCAAATAGCTAATACAGGGGATATGTGCCGAGCACGCGCATTCTAAGTCAAATTTATTTGCGTTTTGTCAATGAAATTGTATTTTGATTTTTAATTAAAACATCACCAACACAAATACAATTTCTGTGACAAAAGTCAAAGAAGTTTCACTTACTATGCGCGTGCACAGCACACACAGCTTTTTTCATTCAAATGAAGATTTCCAATCATCCAAAGTATATCTGAAGAAGATCAAAAGTGGAATATCAATTCTTAGCAGTTAATAACCATGCTTATTCCCTTTATTAAATTCTCAACCCTTCTGTAGTTCTTTCCATTTATTTTAGTTATCACTTGCCTATTTCCTTTTATTTTATCAAACTTAAAAGGGCAATCCTTCCTAAGATCAATGTCAGCTAAAACTGGAACAACCTACGAGAGACTCTCACATCCACCACCAGTTTAAGTTCTTTCAAATCTAAGGCTGTCTCACATTTTAATCTGGTCTGTAACTGTTACATACGCCCATAACATATATTTTCTTTAACTGTGCATGCAATGTCTTGTATATAATGTACAGTATACCCTGTTCATTTATGTAACTGTATTTGTAACCATGTATTATTTGTCTTAACTCTGTGCCCAGGACATACTTGAAAACGAGAGGTAACTCTCAATGTATTACTTCCTGGTAAAATATTTTATAAATAAATAAAATAAATACCGTAGCATGTTTAAGGTATTCTATCTGGTTGATTTTACTTTGTATTACTGTTTTATACCCATACAATTATTATTCCTAAATTGGGTTGATTCCCTCTGGCATCTCCTTTATGTCTCTTGCTAGTATTTCAGCAGCTGTTTGCCCAGTCACAGACCCTCTCTCCCTCCTTATCTTGATTAGCTCTCTGATAAGGGACACAGTTTGCCTTTTACAATTCCCACCATCATGTATCACAGAATCTGTTACTTTACTTTACAAAAAACATGGAAAACAACACAGCATTACAGAGGACAAAGGACACAAAAACACTTCACATATTAAGGCATTTGAATGCTGAAGTATTGTTTCTCCTGTGAAAGAAAATCATCATATCAAAGTAACCAAAAATAGACTGAAAAATACAGAACAAAGTTTCCATAACATATAGTAGAACAATTCTATATTTCACTTTTCCGTCTTATCTGTAAGTAAAACATATCAATTCACACACTGTTAACACATCATTTATCATGGGAAAGAAACGGAACATTTAAGCACGTATCTGATGCCCTGGAAATTCCTGGAAATAAACATAAAAAGATTAGACACAGAACCAACAATATACATTTATCATTACAGAAATATTTTGTTCACATTCTTATTACCATTTTATATAATCAACTGTTTCAATTGTTTTTTTTTTTTTTTGCAAACAACGTGTTGTATTAGTGAGCTCAATGAGGCCTATTCAGTACACTTAGATAAGTGAGTTTTCGATAACATGCCAAACTCGCTAGAAAATTGCTTCTTCCCAATCAGGTACCACGCTCAACCAGAGAAACCAAGTAGTACAGTAGCTCCAAAAATGCTCTATCTGCATTTTTTCAGAAATCGAGCTATTCAGGTAGCTCTGAGATGTACATAGCAGCTGCAACTTGCAGATTCTAATCTCGCCACCTGAAGGGTGTCTTGATGGAATCCGCGATGTACATGTGATGGAGAAAATGTATTGTTAGCACATCAGATTGAAGCCTGGGGTCTCCAGAGCTGACCCACATTAATATTAGCTCCGGGGACCCCTTACTTCAATTCTATGTAATAAACATACATTTACTGGCTGCTTCATTACCTTAGAGGATAATCGCTATGGTTATGAAGGGGTTAAATACCAGTGCCTGGTTTATTGGGGGTAGGAGGTGTGGGTGAAGGGGGTAGTTGCCCCATTGTGGGTGGTTAGGCATACCGGGAGGGTGCAGAAGTAGATAACCCCTTCATTACCTAAACGGTTACTACCGCTAAGGTAATGAAAGGGATAACCACTCTCGCTACCCACCTGATAGGCCTAAACACCCACCATGAGCCACATACTACCTTTATACTGTAGTTCAGTTTTCAGGGTGTTCAGGCCTCCCGGGAGGGATTAACCCCTCCCTTACTTTAGCGCTTACAACCGCTAAGTTAATGAAGGGGTAACTCCTTCCAAGGCCTAACACCCTCCCCGGGACAACTACCCCTTCATCCACACCCTCTATTACTAACACCACACAGGAATGGGCAAAAGTGCTATTAGCCAAGAAGGATAACAGCGATTTTACCCATTCAAAAATTATTACAGTGCAATACATTAAAATACATTACAATAAAAAACACATTACTATAAAACAAAACTCTTGCCTTTTAATCCACTGATTGTCACTGTGGTCATCTACGCCCTGGGTCATCTATAGCTGGATAATAGTGCATTTGCCCATTATAAATAAAACATTACCCAGCCAGTATGTACTGTAGTAAATTAAAGATGTACTTACCCCTGCCAGGCTGAAGGCTGACCTCATCTTCGTCCTTCTGGTCCTTTTCTTCCTCTGTGTCTTCCATGTGCAGCTACATTAAAATAAAAAAAACTAACTACTGGCACTAACCCCTTATTTACCTTAGCGGTTTTTAACTGCTATGGTAATTAAGGTGTTAACCGCCCCCCCCTGCTATCCACTGGGAGGCCTAACCACCCTCCCTAGGGCAACTACCACCATCCTCCACCCCTTCTACCCCCATAACCACACATACAGTACAAATGGGCAAAGCACTAGTAGCAAAGTATGGCTAATAGCAAGTTTGACCATTTGTTTTCAAAACAAAATAAATAAACAATAAAATAACATTGACATAACAGTACAATACATTAAACTGTAGGCAATAAACCCCTTGATTGTCACTGTGGTAAATTATGCCCACAATGGGAGCAAGGATTATCACAATGACAATAAATAGGCAACCTAAAAAATAAAACACATTACAATAAAATAAAAACAAACATTTGCCAAGAAATGCAT
This sequence comes from Ascaphus truei, assembly GCF_040206685.1. Lineage (NCBI taxonomy): Eukaryota > Metazoa > Chordata > Amphibia > Anura > Ascaphidae > Ascaphus > Ascaphus truei. The sequence continues at coordinate 453,723,537 of NC_134484.1, read as the reverse complement.
TGATTGTCAATGTTGTTATCTATACTCTCAAAGGGACATAGATAAGCACATTACCAATCAGGGGCAATATAAAAAAACATCCACAATTAAATAAAATAAATCACGTGTTTCTTACCTTTCCTGGGATGAGAATTCCTCCTCCTCATCCAACAGTGGCACCAACTCTTTGACCCACGACGCAATGATCCTCATCAACATGTTATGAAGAAGTCCATGATCCTCAGTTGCTTGCAGAGGTGGCCTGGATCTTCTTTCTGCTTATCTTCTTTATTTGCTTCTTTCATGTCTTTAACAGGTCCAGGAGATATTGATTCGCCATCTTATTGGGGTAAAATGAGATGTGAAAGGCCTTTTATAAGGCCTGTGGCATCACTTTTGACTGACAAATAGTACATCCACCAAACCGATTGATGTTTTGTTTTGTATTATAGTAATGTATTTTTTTATCGTACTGTATTTGAGTGTATATCACTTTGGCTAACAGCACTTTTACCTATTCCTGTGTGGTGTTGGTAGTAGAGAGGGTGAATGAAGGGGGTAGTTGATTCAGAGAGAGTGGTTCAAACTGATTTCTTGGCGCGACAGTCCGGTCACGTAAGCGGGTTCGCCAATGAGGGCGAACATGCTCCGTGACGCCCCTCGACACTCCCCCAGACACGCCCCCCACGGCCCGTCTAGCAGGGCCAGGGAAAGCACCCGCTTTCCCTCAGGCTCCGCGCACCTCCGCACGGGAGAAGGCACCATGTCCGGGGCCTAAGAGCTGTGCAGGGAGATGCAGGTCTCTCTGCGCAGCTCGAACTGTCTGCAGGCAGATCGCACGGGCAGAACTCTGAAAAAGACACTGCTAACTTGATCGCTATTGGTATTTTCCTACCAAACAGTATCTGACTGTGATAACTCTTTCTGAATACGGAGATACCACAAATGTCAGACCGTGAGGTACTGTAGGAACATGCCAACCCAATCGATATGGCAGTGATCTACTGTAATCGTAGCTACCTTATTAGACCCCATAATGAATGAAACCGCATAGATTTATACTCTTACTTAACATACTTAGGACGTCCAAGATCTTAGAAACAGAAAAAAAAACCAAATACCTGTTTTTCAATTAATATAAATAGTTCACTTTAGCTTACAAAAACATTCCTGAAATAAAAAGACACAAAATATGAGTGCATACTGTATAAATCACACAACTTTAAATACTCCAGTTACTTAATCCTTGTAACAAATTCAAACATTTCTTTACTCAGTATCTTTCAGAAAACATGGTGTGCAATGTATCTCAGTCTAAGGAAATGTCCACCTCTCTGCAAAAGAAATGTGAAGGAGGCAAAGGGGGAATAGAGCTGATCTTCACTTAAAGCGTCATTCAGTCTGATAATTACACAACACTGACATTCAGTTTCTTCAGGAATTAAGCAGAATTGCAAGTTTACAAACAAACCAATGGTACACAACGAAATACCCTACAAATACTATCAATGTATATTTATAAATCTGCAAGTCAGTGATTTTAGCTGTCATTATTATTGCATAAATTATACTGAAGTATGACCTTTTTACCTATTGCTTTTTTCTTTTTTTGCATCTTATTGTGTCTCATGTATGTGAACTTTATTTCCCTACCTGAACTTCTGTTTCTCATTACATTCCTTACATTGTTGCAAATCTTACAACGTATCTGTGATGGTAGGGGTAAATATGGCTGATGTTAATGAAGGTTAAGCCTGTAATTACCCCTACCTGTCAATAATACCATGTATTATGTTATATATGTATTTTGCCTGGTTCCAGCAGTTCAGGGACCAGGGGTTAATTGTGTTTCAGCGGGAAAGTTTCAAAGATTGCCTGCGACCTTTCCATGAACTCCTGTTATGTTTCTCTTTTTAATGTTGTTGTTGAATCTACTAATCAGGGGCTGGGTGATGATAAAAGCACCTGGCCTTATCCCTCCTTTAGGCTGCGCTCAGGGTGCCGGCGCATGTGCGCGCTACCGGGCGTGCCGATGCCGCCGCCGCGCGCGCTCCTGCAGCCCCAGCGATGTGTGTGCACAAAGGCTGCAGGAGATTGGGCAGGTGATCGGGGGAGTGGAGGTGGCGTGGTGAATGCGTCACGGACATGTCACGAAGCTGGTTCACCCTCATTGGCTGAACCAGCTCACGTGACGTTGACGTCAAGCAACTGCAGCTTGAAACACAAATCTACTTGCCGGGCCAAAATGTAGCAGCATCGACGCGCTACAGCGCCGCGGGCACTTCAGATACTACCATAGGAACAGAGATAAGAATCCCGATCGTGCACACGCACGTCGTGACTCCGGCACCCTGAACACGGCCTAAGTGTTTTCTCTGTTGCATGAGGTATAAAGGGGAGGAGGGAGACCCTGTTAGTTCTATGGCCTAGGGCAAGCATGTCAAACTCAAATGCTAACAAGGGCCAAATAAACAAGGTTTAAGTCTAGGTGGGCCGCAAAAAAAAAAAAAACTTAAATTTTCATAGAAACTTAGGTTTATTTCGAAAAGTACTGTGTGTGTGTGTGTGTGTGTGTGTGTGTGTGTGTGTGTGTGTGTGTGTGTGTGTGTGTGTGTGTGTGTGTGTGTGTGTGTGTGTGTGTGTGTGTGTGTGTGTTGAGCTCACTAACCGAACCAAAAAAAAAGCCAGACGTGAATGACTTCTGAAGCCATTAACCAGTGTCAGGATGCCCCCTCTTAACAATTTCCAAAGCAGCAATCCCGCCTGGGATCTTACCTGATCCGCAGTCCCTCAAGGTACTATTCTGGAGGGGAGGTGTTCCCTACCTGTCTTCCGATGTCTCCCGTGTGAAACTTGAGTCAGATCTGGAAGAAAGCAGAATAGGTTATTTCGGTGTAGGTATAGTGCAGTTAAGATAAAACAGAGAGAGTGGGTGAGGGAGAGAGAGAGAGAGAGAGTGGGTGAGGGAGAGAGAGAGAGAGAGAGAGAGTGGGTGAGGGAGAGAGAGAGAGAGTGGGAGAGAGAGAGAGAGAGAGAGAGAGAGAGAGAGAGAGAGAGAGAGAGAGAGAGAGAGTGGGAGAGAGAGAGGGTGGGAGAGAGAGAGAGAGAGAGGGTGGGGGAAAGAGAGAGAGGGTGGGGGAGAGAGAGGGTGGGAGAGAGTCAGAGAGGGTGGGGGAGAGAGAGAGGGTGGGGGAGAGAGAGAGGGTGGGAGAGTGAGAGAGAGGGTGGGAGAGAGAGAGAGGGTGGGAGAGAGAGAGGGTGGGAGAGAGAGAGATATATAGAGAGAGAGAGGGTGGGAGAGAGAGAGAGAGAGAGTGGGAGAGAGAGAGAGGGTGGGAGAGAGAGAGAGAAGGTGGGGAGAGAGAGAGAGAAGGTGGGGGAGAGGGAGAGAGAGAGGGTGGGAGATAGAGAGAGAGGGTGGGAGATAGAGAGAGAGGGTGGGAGATAGAGAGAGAGGGTGGGAGAGAGAGAGAGGGTGGGGGAGACAGAGAGAGAAGGTGGGGGAGAGGGAGAGGGTGGGGGAGAGAGAGAAGGTGGAGGAGAAAGAGAGAGGGTGGGAGAGAGAGAGGGTGGGGGAGAGAGAGAGAGGGTGGGGGAGAGAGAGAGAGGGTGGGGGAGAGAGAGAGAGGGTGGGGGAGAGAGAGAGAGGGTGGGGGAGAGAGAGAGGGTGGGGGAGAGAGAGAGAGGGTGGGGGAGAGAGAGAGAGGGTGGTTGACTGACTCACCGGGCCTGTTGGCAGCCCTGTCCTCATTCTCTCTCTACTTCCCCCCCATTGTCTCTCACCCTCTCCCATTGTCTCCCCCTATTCTCTCTCCCTTCCCTCCCCACTCCCACCCTCAATCCCCTCTATTCTCTGTCTCCCCACCCATCTCCCTTCTCCCCCCCTTATTCGCTCAATCCCCTCTTCTCTCTCTCTCCCCCCTCTCTTCTCTCCCCCCCCCCATTCTCTCTCTGTCCTGCACAGACGTACACAGCCACTGACCTACAGACACACACACAGACAGACCAACAAAGACACTGAACACACACAGACACCCACACAGTCTCTGCTGGCCTGCACAGACACAGACACACACACAGCCACTGATACACACTCCCCCCCCCACACACACACATACTCCCCCCCCCACATACACACCCCCCCCCCACATGCACACACTCCCCCCCCCCCCCCCACATGCACACACTCCCCCCCCACATACACACACTCCCCCCATAAACACACCCCCCCATACACACACACACACACTCCCCCATACACACACACACACCCCCCATACACACACACACACTCCCCCCCCATACACACACACACACACTCCCCCCCCATACACACACACACACACACTCCCCCCCCCCCCATACACACACACTCACCCCCATACACACACACACTCCCCCCCATACACACACTCCCTCCCCCCACACACACACTCCCCCTCACACATACACACACACTCCCCCCCCACACACTCCCCCCTAACACACACAAAGTGGAGAACAGCGACCGACGGACGGATGGATGGGGGGGGGGGCGTTGTACAGAAGAAAGGCCTGCTTTTTCAGCCTCACGATCACGCACCACCACTGCCCGCCCCCACGCCCATCTTCCGCAACATGTGGACCGGGGGCAAAGGGAGCACCAAGGGTGCAAGGGGGGGGCGCAGAAAGGGGGTGAGCGGCAAGGAGGGTGAGCGCCAAAGGGGGTGAGCGGCAAGGGGGGTCAGCGCCAAAGGGGGTCAGCGGCAAGGGGGGGCAGCGGCAAGGGGAGGCAGCGGCAAGGGGGGGCAGCGCCAAAGGGGGGTTAGCGGCAAGGGGGGTCAGCGCCAAATGGGGTTTAGCGGCAAGGGGGGTCAACGCCAAAGGGGGGTTAGCGGCAAGGGGGGTCAGCGGCAAGGGGGGTCAGAGGCAAGGGGGGTCAGCGGCAAGGGAGGTGAGCTTCTCTACCCCGGGTCCCTGTTGCTGCCCGCCCGGCGGGGGACATCGCGCAGCAGGCAGAGGAGCGGGAAGGCAGAGACACACTCACCGTGTGCTCTGCACAAAGCGGAAGCCCCGCCCCCGGCTTCCTCTGACCTGCCTGCGACCAATCCCCTGCATCCCGGCCGGCATTCTAAGTCCCGCCTTCTTCATTCAAACCCATGCGGCCCTTCATCCAATCACCTGGCAGCATTCACTCACACAGAGAATACTTACCAGCTGCCGCATCCTCTTCACCACCGCTGTAACCGGGACACATTGGGTGGCCCGCACAGATACTCGTTGTGGGCCGCATGCGGCCCGCGGCCCACGAGTTTCACATGCTTAGCCTAGGGAATACCAGCCAAAGCCAGCCAGCTCCAGTCAGTCAGTGGCAGTTACAGGTCTCAGAGTTCTGAGCACCTGAGCGTCAGTTGGTTTGGGGCTTCTGACGCGGTAACTGCTTCGCATAGTGTGGGAGCGGAACGGGGGAATCTTCCTAACGGGGGTCCCTGCACCTAGGTTATAGGGTGCTCCCATTTACCCCAGTTAAATATGAGTGTTGTCTGTGTATTTGTATGTTTGTGGATAACGTTTTCCAATAAATCTATTTTATAAACTTTTGTGTTTCTGTCTGGCGATATTGATCCGCTGTATTAGTCCTTATCTCCTGTGACAGTATCAATCCCCATTGATGGATGGTCCACTATGAATTGACAGGCACTATGAATGGACTTTTTAACACGTTACAGATGCTACATATTGTATTTGATTCTTAGGAGTGCTCAATTCCCTTGAATGCAAATACCACATGGGACTTATCACTCTTAAATCGCAAGTCTACTATTATCCTGCTGTTCACAGCCCAGAACTCTTATACTGTAACATATAACTCTCAGGACTTCAAGGGTTTCTGCTGGCCCTTGCTCTATCTGCTGTGGAACAGTCAGCTCCGTCTGCCATCCTAGTCCCTAAATTTAGGGATCCAGTCCTTCCCTAAATCTCTCTGTTCCTCACATCTCTGGTCACTTGGGTGTTCATGAAATCTGGCTTCTTCATACCACATCAGGTCACCAATGAAGGAAGGTGAGTTTGACACCGAGACAATTTCCAATATACATTTTATTAATAGCACAGCACACAATTAAGATAAATAGTACAGTGTTGCTTCAGTGTGAGGAGAGCAAAGTCCTGGTCTAGACAAATGATCCCTCCTAAGGCACTAGTACAGGAGTGGACAACCCTTTAGTGCTTCATCTGTGGCCCCTGAAAGGGGGGGGACCAGGGCTCTGACTGCAGAAAGTACAGAGAGACCATAATAAAATGGGAGAGGAGAAGCCAGAGTTCCTCCAAACCAGATCCTCTCCTAAGCTCCTATGGACCAGTGACCCCTGGTGGGATTTCAAGCAGCACAGGGTACCGTGAATAAACACCCTGTCTGCTGAGAGATCCATTTGGTGTTGACTGTGGAGACTGAAGAGCAAGGTACTGTAGCAACAATACCCCCACCGCCGCATTTGTCCCTCCTGTCACCCTCTTGACCCCCCTTCCCCATCTCCCCGTATCACCCCCTCTTCCACCCCTCACCATTTGTCACCCCTACTGACTACATACTCAGTCAGTGTATAATGCCGTCAAATTATTCTCCGCACTATACACTGACACAGATTATAACCTGACCGCACTATGCACTGACATGTTCAGGTTATGCTCCGTTTTAGTGTATACAGGTATTCATTTGAATTGTTTTCTTATTGTGGCCCTTTGATAATGAGACAGGTCAATTCTGGCTCCATCTCCCAGTCAGGTTGGCCACCCCTAGTATAAATACTTGAAGAAAACAGTAGCTCTACTTCATTTTTACATAATTCTTACTCATGCATATTAAATTTTTCCCGCACTCGAGAAATCTTCTTGTCAGCACGTTCCTGTTATATCCTTTATGTGGCTTAGTGTAGGGGGATGGATGGTCTTTAATGTGCCTAGCAGATTTGGGTTAGTCATGTTGCAAAAGTCTTTATCTTCAGGAAAGTCAATTGTCCATAAACCTTGTGCAATTCTTGCCTGCAGCTGTATTTTCCTGTATCTTGATAAGCTATTTTGCTGATCTTTAAACCATCCCTATTCTGCATTCAAAATGTAAACCAATCCTTGCTGGTTGATGCTTGCACAGTTTCATCATATTACTCAGTCTCTCTTGTGGTGGTCTGTTTTAGGGATCTTAGAGTCCAAAGTACAACAAAGAACTTCAGAGACAGTCATAGAAAGAGGCAGCAATAAAAAGAGCAGTAACAAAGGAGACATAAGACGGAGAACAAGAAACAGCTCAAGAGACTGCAATAAAGGGAGCTAGACTCACTGGGACACTATGGTCAGATTATCACATCGGGAGAAATGTGGTATACTTGTGAGCCTGGAGACTGACATGTAAGCCAACCCTTTAGCTCAAAAGAAGGAGGTGTCATGATAAGGCCAGAAATATTCAGTATTTTAGTAATTTTGCACACCAGAGGTTAATTTGAGTTGCAAGATATATCTTAAAAATGCAAGGAATTGTTTTTATTGAGGTCGAGACCTTGCCTGATTTTCTATGTTTGTCTAGGAGTGAGGTTATCTGGGGCCTGGTTTTGAAAATTGGGGACGTCACAACTCTTTTCTGAATGTTGAAATAATCAAAAACTTTTTAAAGAAGCAATCCAAGCCGTTTATTTTTCTTTTCTTTATTTTTGATACAGGATTGCCGCAGGGGTTCTAAGGAGCTGAACCTCATTAATTTCAGCTCTGGAGACCCCTGCTTCCAGAGATACTTACCGCCGAAGGGAGTGCCGTTATCTCTATGCAGGTTAGAGGTGCATCATGCACCTGATGATGTCATGGCTTCCTATTTGCCTACAGGGTCCGGGAGTGTTGAAAATCAGCCATAATGTGAACCCTGGAGTGGCTACCATCACCCATTATGGAGGTAATTATCTCCGGAAGTAGAGGGTCACCAGAGCTTAAATTAATGGGGTTCAGCTCCAGAGACCCCCTACTTCAATCCTATATAAAAAAAAAAAAAAAAAAAAATTGAGAATAAAACTAAAACAGCTTGGATTAGCTCTTTAATATAACTTTAAAGAGATTACTGAAAGGTTCTGGAATTGCCACAGGGTGTGGCCATGAAGATATTCCACAAGATTTCATTGGTCTAACAACAATTCACAAGAATTACAAATATACCCTTGCAGCATCTGTGATCAGGCGAATGAAATTATAATAAACAATCCATAATGGTGAGGGGCGGGAGGACATATATATATCTGTCGCTCAAATCTAGCAATAATCACACCGAGTTTGATATCCACACGTGTATTTTAATTATACAAACACAACAATGAAGATGGCCTTCTATGTATTATAGAAATAAAGTAATGAGCATGTTTCTATAATCATAGCAAGTAAACAAGAAGACATAGAAAGCCTCCCACAGATCCCTTTTACCACTGCACAAACAGGCTAATGATGGGTATTAGCAGGGGTATTGTGCTCCCTGACATATATCAAAAGGGCTGTAGGGGATGTCACTTGTAATCGCACCCAATTCTAGGAGTGAACAATTACCACTAAAAGGCCTAGATTAGGCAAAACAATAAATTTTTATTAATATATATACAGGTTAAGAAATGTGTTGTTAAGTTGGCCCATGTACTCGGGCGGGGGCCTCCTAGAAGCAGGGAATTAGGAGCTTTTAGCCAACTGAGTGGCACATTTCCTACTTCTTCAAAAACGACTTGATTTAATCTGCTGGTAGCAGGGCCCTGAGCCTACACTATAAATGTATGGTATTATGTTACGTGAAATTTAACAGAAGAATAAAGTGTTGTTAGATCAGCATATCTGAATGTTTGAGGGAGGAGTGGTGACTTCTGAGGCATTGACGCAGCAGGATACATACTCATGAATCTCCCATTAATCACCTATCTATACATTTGAAGTTATTTTATAAATAGCAAGCAAAGTTATGGACCATGGGGGTGATATCGAAAGAGTGGGGATATTAACTTCAGCCCTATAATCTGGCAGATAATGGCAGTAACAGGGTTGTTTTTCCAAGAAGATAGACTACCAGTGAGAAGGGAGCGAGGTGGTTATTACAATAAATATGAGGGTTGCACCGGTGCATTCACCAGTTGCAATTAAGGCTCCCCCTCTTTTTGGTAAAGGCAGCAAGTAACCCTCTAGTATAAGAGGCTTAATTAACAGTTGCAACCTGTTAAGCAGGGGAATAATTCTGCTGGCCCATGTAGGGGCAATAGCGGAGCTACCATAAAGCTGTTGGGCTCTGAACTGTGGTCAGGCACTTATCCATGGGGCCATAATAAAAAACGCGCAATTAACAAGGAGCCATGTATTTAAACAATAGATAAGGAGCCATGAACAGGTAGTAAAATGAGTTGTTCTCTCCAGAAGGACTTGGAGAGACTGGAAACTTGGGCAGGTACATGGCAGATGAGGTTTAATACAGATAAATGTAAGGTTATGCTTTTGGGCAGCAAGAATAAACAGGCAACTAATAAATTAAATGGGGATACATGGGGGAATCCTTGATGGAGAAGGATTTAGGAGTGCTTGAAGACAGCAGGCTTAGCAATAGTGCCCAAAGTCATGCAGTAGCTGCAAAGGCAAACAAGATCTTATCTTGCATTAAATGGGCAATGGATGGAAGGGAAGTAAACATAATTACTGTAGTGCCGACGAGTATTCTAAAACAAAACTGTGACAATCACCAAAATGACCCAGGTACATGCTGCATACATGCTGGGTACATGCTGCAACATTTCAGTAACATTTCTGCAGACAGACTAATGGCCCATCGGATTAACAGCGGGGGTCCCTGACAGTCCCATTCAAACTGAATGGGACTGCCAGAGACCCCTGCTGTGTTAATCCGATGGGCCATTAGTCTCTGCAGAAATGTCACTGAAATGTTTGCAGCATGTACCCAGCATGTACCTGGGTCTTGATGGTGATAGCCCCAGATTTTCCAAGGCAAGTTTAAGGCAAGTTTTAGAATACTCGTCGGCGCACCTGTATGCCCCTTTACAAAGCATTAGTAAAACCACACCTTGAATATGGAGTACAATTGTGGGCACCACTCCTTAGAAAAGACATTATGGAACTAGAGCGAGTGCAGAGAAGAGCCACCAAATTAATAAAGGGGATAGACAATCTAACTTATGAGAAGAGGCTAGCTAAATTAGATTTTATTTACATTAGAAAAGAGGCGTCTAAGAGGTGCTATGATAACCATATACAAATATATTCGGGGACAGTACAAGGAGTTTTCAAAATAACTATTCATCCCACGGGCAGTACAAAGGACTCGGGGCCATCCCTTAAGGTTGGATGAAAGGAGATCTCACCAGCAACAAAGGAAAGGGTTCTTTACATCAGTTAAAATGTGGAATTCATTACCCATGGAGATGGCAGATACAATAGATTTGTTCAAAAAAAGGTTGGACGTCTTTTTAGAAAGGAAAGGTATACAGGGATATACCAAATAAGTAAACATGGGAAGAATGTTGACCCAGGGATTAATCCGATTGCCAATTCTTGGAGTCAGGAAGGAATACATTTTTCCCCTTATGAGATATCATTGGATGATATGACACTGGGGTTTTTGGTTTGCCTTCTTCTGGATCAATAAGGAAGTATAGATATAGGATAAAGTATCTGTTGTCTAAATTTAGCATAGGTTGAACTTAATAGATGTATATCTTTTTTCAACCTCATCTACTATGTAACTATTTTACTATGTTCGTATAGTGGAGTCAACCACCCCTTTCGAGTAGCTGCAGTGGCATGGTCTATGGGCTTGGTGTAGCCTTAAAGAAGGAGATGGGAGCATTTAGCTTGGTACACGTGTCCTGGATAAGGCGGAGGGTACCCATATGGTGATCACTTTTCCAGGATCTACCCTGTGGGCAGGTCCGATAGGCATCCGAGAGCAAGGCTTGACATTCTGTGGACCCTGATGGCTGATGGATAAGAGGGAAACACTTAGAACTCTCCAGCCTACTTGCCCACTTGGCATTTGCTTTGCAGATCTTCCCCATGATACAGGCTTTCTCTAGACAGCTATCAATGGCAAATTATGGGTGTTAGTAGACTGACTAATTTCATACTCGTGTGAAAGGACCTACAGTTGAGCTGCCGGGCAGGTAGTAAAAAAGGATTGATAAAACTTAGATTAAAATACGAATGAAGTTATGACCTTGTTTTTCCCCACAAACAATGTTTCTGTCATTATTGGGGTGGGGGGAAAGATATGTTGGCTCCTAATACGCCATGGCGTTTTAAGAAAAGACCTCCATAAAAATTTTGGTAACCTTGTATTTGTTGGGCAGATTACTTTCTTACACTGATGCTTGCGATCAAAGCAGATATTGATATAGATTTGGTTGAAATTCCATTTTACTATTCTATTCACATTCCTTCACATTGGTGATTATGCAATGCAAATCTGATATGTATTTATAATGTATAATAATTGACAATTATGCAAAAATGTGGCTAAGTTAAAGCGGAAATTGCTTAATTATGCTTAAAAGTGAAGTGAACTTAAAAACTCATGCCCCCAACGTCCTGAAAGGATTACCATAAGAACTATATTAAGAATCTTAAGGCACCTCGTGAGTTAGTGAGTATCAATGTCAGGCACAACAGAATCAGAACCCAAAGCCTCTACAATTCAAGATAAAAGCCCTAGCAGTGTGAGCTAAACCAGCTGCTGGGTAGCACCTCTCTCACAGCATACATCTGAGCTCTACTTCTCTGCACACACCTGTAGCCCCTCCCCTGGCTTCCTTAAAAAGCAGACCACTTCCGGGTTGCCCCTGTCTAGGGGTGGGGGGACAAAGCCCCTTACCAACAACAAATGACAAAATAGGGCGGAGGTCAGTTACCTTCAGCTGGAATTGTGGTCTGAATGTCCTTGTGCAGGGTTTCTCTTCACAGCAGGCTGCTCTCTTTAGCAGTCCAGTGTGTGTCTTGATCAGAGAGCACATCAGACTGTGGTCAAGCAGGTTTTTAAAGTCTGCTGATGAGCCAGGTGGAAACTGGTTAATTGCCTCATGCTGAGACCGTCTTTTCTTGTAAAGCCTTCAGACTGGAGAAATACCCTGTCACGGGACCCGATACCCTCTTGCTGGGTGACCTAATTGACTCCTATGGCTCTCCCTTTCATCTTTATGTTGATGATACACAAGTATATCTATCTGCACCTGACCTTCCAACTGTAGTCCAGTCAAAAAGTACAAAGTTATGGAAAGAGAAAACCCGGGCGCTACCTGTATGTATAATAAGTACGGGATAAAGGTATAAAAACAACCTTAGAAGTTCATAAGGTATCCCTCTGCGTCTTTGTCTCCTCCTGTGACTCAAACAACCCCAAAAAAGGATCTACCCAGGATCCTTAGCAAAACAGGGAAACAAGAGAGAGAGATGGGGGAGCACAGGTGAAATTGAACAAAATATGGTTCAGGTGTGTTAAGCCCTGAAGCAATGACAATGGTGTTTTAAAGTGTGTATTAACTCTTAACACTCACACGGCCTTGTGCAAATGCTGTCGCATCAAGGTATCTTTAGGTCTTCTCCTCTCTGTCTTGTGGAGTCTTTCTTCACTCTCTGTCTGCAAACTTCTTCTCCTTCTTCTTTGATGTGGTATCACCCTCGGGATAAACGAATGAACAACTGAGCAGAATACATAAACAGTTTAAAAAGTTTAAAAATGTCCCAAGGAGTAAAGACAGGTCTAAAATGCACTATAAACACTCACACGGGCAGGTGTGAGTGCAGTCTTTGGGGAGGCTTCTTTAGGCTCCAGGAAACGGTTCAGCCTCTCCAATAGAGTTAGAAGGTCTCTACTTAAAACAAAAAATAAGTAATGGAATGGGAGGTTTGTAACAGAGTACTAATACTCACACGGCCAAGTGTGAGCACACACTTGGAATGGTTTCTTTGTTGCTCCTCCTGCAGTCTCCAAATGGAGACCTTTACTTACCTTTCTGGGGTGAGACTTCATCACCCTATTCTGCTTTGAACTATGCGGGCAAAGATAAGCACAAGCAGCCTTCCTCCATGAGCTCCACTTATCACCCCCTCCCCCCCTCCTGCAGTATTCCTGGACCAGCGGACAGCTAGGTGGGAAGCCAGGGGCCATAGATACAATCCTGCTGATTATCCCTCACCCCAGTGGGATAACTGCAGCACCACTGATCTCCCTGTCCTTCCAAATCCAGCTCACTGCCGGGCTCTCCCGCCAACCACAATATGGCCACCACTCTCTATCTCACTCACGGCAGCACTATTTTGGCCACACACACACACACACACACACACACACACACACACTACACAGGAACCAGGCCCAAATACCGCCAGATGGGGCCTCTCTACTATGGGCTGCGACTAGTGGCCTATGAACCATCATCAGGGCCCATACCATCAGGCATGGCAGCAGCTCTTCCTGCAGACCCCCATTCAAACGCCCTCACTACGTGAGCCCCCAAGAATCTGAGGGTTTTTACACCCACAATTTTTGTCTCTCATTACCCCACCCCCAACCCCCCGCCAACTCCACATATGCCCCCTCCTCTTTTATCCTCAACCGTCAAGCAGTGGCATTGGGGTGACATTTTTTCGCTCTTGGGGTGGCGGCTCACTACGCTCACCTCAGGCACTGAATGTCGGCCCACCTGCCCTGCTACTATCCACCCAGTCTCGCATGCACGCTGCCTTAGATTACATTCAACTCCTCCCTTTACATCTACCCACATATAAACTCTGTTACTAAATCTTGCCTTTAATTCCTTTGCAACATTGATAAGATACGCCCCATCCTATGTTTCACTGAAACATGTCCTTGTTTTCTTCCGTATTGATTACTGTAGCATTCTTTTATCTGGCTTTCCTGCCTCACATCTCTCTGTTACAACCCAGTCAAAATATTTCTTCCCAAATCATCTTCTGCTCTTCTCAATGCGTATCTGCTTCTGACCTGCTGAACTCTCTCTGCTGGCTTCCTATTAATACCTGTATAAACTATAACATTATCCTCTCTTCTTTTAAGGCTCCCACTCCTCTCCCCGTCCATATATCTCATCTCTGATCTCTCGTTACACCCCTACTCGTCTCTTCTGCTCCACTCAAGGTTGCCTAATCTTTGCACATTTAACCTCATACAGCCCTCTCTCATCTTAAATATGTTTTCCTTATCTTTCCCTACCTATGGAAAAAAATTCCACTCAATTTTTTTCAAGCAACTTCATTATCCACATTTTCTACACATTTTCTGCATTAGTCCTATAGACTAATGCCCAATATTCCCTATTAGCCAAATGTGGCTAATAGTGATTTGGGGAATTAACCCAAACAATTTCAAACATGCTGTATAAAAAATAAAAACACCACATTAAACATGAATTTAAAATAAATAAATGTAATCAATATGTTTTTTAAATGATTTACCCACCTTCATTACCTCAGTGGCTAACCGCTAAGGTAATGTAGGGGCTTAACCTCCTGCCCCAACCCCAGGAGGCCTAACCACCATTTCTGGGGTAAAGTATACAATTCATACCCCTCCCCCCACACCCCCTCCCCAAACCTCCAATCTCCCAATAAACCAACCATTCCCGCTAAACTAATGCCCAATCTACCTATTAGCCAATAGCCTCCTAACATACCACTTTCATTGTAATCTCTTTGGGGCAGGCTTTGCTTTTGCACTTATTTCCATTGTTTGTAATTTATTTGCCTTCTTTTATAATTTTGTAAAGGGCTATATAATTGTATTGTTGGCGCTATATAAATAAAAACTATACATACAAATGCTATGTAACATGTTTAATGACCGGAAGAAGAGGGTCATTTGGTGCAGACTTCAAGTATGTTTAGGAGAATAATATGTTACTGGCGGGGGTAGTGTAGATTTTAAACATTGCCTGAGCGGTTCTGAAAACTTACATTATAACGCATTAAGAAGGTAGCTACATATATTATCTGTGGCTATTTGGGGGGTTTTTTCTTATAGGAAGAAATTATTTTTGTTGTGGATGACTACAGATCAAATTTTCAGGCATAGGACAGAGGACACAAAACACAAGTACACCGGAAGATTAAATACAATGAATTTTTAGGAAATAAATAATCCAGAACAACCTTCTATTGTGTTGAGTTATAAAAATATAAGACTGAATGTAATCATCAAATACTGTAACTCAGAGTAGTACAAAACAAGGAAACTCCCACGAGATTGAGAACTTTTTCAATAGCACAAACTCCAAGGACATACACTAACACAAAATAACAGTATGTACTTATACAACAAAACAATAACCCGCTAAAGGAATATACGTACAGTACATTTTAAATGCTATCGCTGATTTTCTGATGTGGGATATGAATCATACCCTGACCCGCACAGTATTGAAAGACCATGGCATCAGTGATTTATTTGTTAAATCTCTACATCTTTCTGATGTGATCGTCCAGTTTAGAGTCAAAGCATAGATATTGGTTCACTACCTAGACCCTTGTACAGGTACCTAGAGCAGTGTAACCCCATATGGAGAAAAAAATAAAGTACAGTACCTTGTCTGATAATGCTCTTCCATTCTTTGGAAGGTGCCTTCTCTGGTCATCCTCTCCATAAAATTCTTTGACCACCTACTCATTTCTCGCACATATTTTTTTTTATGAAAGGAGAAGTAACCTCCCAAAGTACTCATCCAATGAGGGAGATTTAAAAAGCACAGATGGAGACATACAATATGGTAAATGCAGCCTAGAAGAAATTGCAGAACATTTGTGTACAGTATTTTATTTCACCACCTTGTAGAGACGACTTGGAGTCGTTGACCAGAAGATATTTCTCCAGATTGATAAAAGAAAATGTAAAAAAAAAAGAAGATAGTAGCAGAAAACTACACAACAGTTTATGCTTAAAGTAAATGAGTTGGTCTGTTTTTCAGACTTGGTTTTTTTTGGAAATAGAGTTTAAAGATAATTGGAATACATTCTATTAGAGAAGATGATATAATCATGTGTTCCATTTAATGTGATGATATTTCTCTTTTCTATTATTTTGTTAGCTTCTAACAACATCAATTCTTTAAAATGAATCTAGTGCACCAATTTTCCACCAGTTTCGTAGAATATCAGCTTTGGCAAATAGTGTTTGTGTTATTTCTTAATTAAATAGAAATCGCTGCGTTAGTCCAGTTGCGATACTGCAGAGCAAATGAGTAAATCAGTGTTAGGTGATACCTTTTTTATGTCATAACTTTTGCACTTTTGGCAATCCCGTGTTAGTGTAAGTATGTCAAAAGTTTCTTTCAGCAAATCTTTTATGAATTAAGAATAAATCAATACTTATGTATTTTTTAATATCTGATACAATTGGACACATGTTTTCAGAACTGCACCATGCACCATTTGGGGTGCCTTTGTGTCAGTTCCGACAGTTTTTCATTTTGGTGCTGATTGGTTGACCTTAATTTTCCTTTTGTTTTGTTTATTTTTGACCCCACAATGCTTTGTATTACAACATGAGAACATTGGTCACTCAATTTTCTGCTAAGTATGAATGGATTAAGAAATTATTTTTCTTATGTAATCAGCATTTTTAACTTTGCGTCAGATACTTAAGATTGTATAATTATTATGAATTATTAAACGTTATTTCACATTGTAAACATATTTTGAGACAGATCATGTTTTTATAGAAACATGGTAGCTGACCTTTGACAAACACATACACTATATTTAGCTCAGCCTCTCATTAAATCCTCACTGGGCAAGATTCCGTTTTTATACGTACACTGTACATGTAGGAAGGAGTAGCTCGGTGGTAAATTTATTGCCTTTAAAGAAGATAAGCCTACAGTAGTTCAGATCTGTAGACTATCCTTGTGACCCTAGGGAAAAGCATAGTACTGTACAGGTATCTCCCTGCGCTCTGACACAAATGTGGCTAATAGTGATTTGGGGCAATAACCAACAAAATAAGCATGTATAAAAAAAACCCATTAACAAACCCCTTCATGTCATTGGTGGCTAACTGCTAAGGTAATGAAGGGGTTAACCCCGTACCCCCTTGGGATACCTAACCACCCCCAATAAAACTAACACCCCCCCTTCTAGACTAAGGCCGAGTCCATAGACGGACAGGCCGTGCTGAGCCGTGCGGACGCTCAGCGCTGAGCCCCTGCATCCTCAATGAGGATGCCTTGAGAGGGGGCTCACGCGAGCGTCCGCAGGCGTGCGGACGAGTTGGAGGTTTCAGCCGAGCGCCAAGCTGTTTTTCAGCGCACTGTCGGCTGAAAACCTCCAATCACAGCAGTGTCAATGTCACGGCGCCGTGACGTTGGCGCCGTGACGTCGACGTCAGTGCGTCGCGGGCGATTGGCCCAGCGACGTCACTGCCCCGCCTCCAACCACCTCCCCCCGGCTCCGATCGCGCCCGCTGGCTCACATGTATGGGCATGAAATTGCCCAGATTTCAGCAGGCGAGCCTCAGCGTCAGCGCGGCTCGGATCGCCTCACCCTTCTAAGGCCTGGGCCCAATGCCCAATGCAACATTATGCTACAATATCGTGTTGTTAGGTCTATACTCATGAGGTGTAGAAAGGCTGTTGTTCTTGCTTAGAATTACATGTTAACCTCATGGAACATAACTATTAGTGTAGTATTAGGAATGTATTACATAGTTACATAATAGATAAGGTTAAAAAAAGACATATGCCCATCAAGTTCAACCTATGGGAAATTTAGATGACAGATACTTACCTATATTTGTATTTAAAGTATATTGATCCAGAGGACAGCAAACCTAAAAACCCCAGTGAAACATCATTCAGCAATGTCTCATAACGGTAAAAAATAAAACATAATAAATGTTCCCAGCACACAAAAGAAGGAAAATGGGGGAATGGTGAACCAAAAAGTTTAATGAGCAAAACACAAATTGAGTGAAAAAACCACAATACAAAAAGGGGAAGGGAGGGGAAGGGTGGGATGAACAAACGTAAAAGTATAGGGAAAAAGGGGGGCGGCAACGTTTCGGGATATGCACCCCTTCTTCAGGGCCGTTCCCAAAAGACACAGGGTATCTAATGGTACTTCCCTAGTCCCTATACACGTCTCAGAAAGAAAGCACCAAAAACAAATGGGCAATGAGACATGGATGTATCATAGTAGGGAATAATGTAACCAGGTAGTATCCTAAGAAGGGTTAATACGGCATGAATGCCTTAGGCATGAATTACTATTACAGATCACTTTGAGTTTCAGTTACAGATTGCTCTGGGTGAAAATAGATCTTAAGAACTTTTTCATGATCATTAATTATATAGTTTATTTTTAAATGATTGTTGAATTAAAGATTAATTTTTAATTGACACACATCTTTGGTTCAGAGTGCAGAAAACAGTTTATTTTCTTTTAACACATATGTTCTGATCCCGTATGCACCTTACCATCTCATGATAACTTTATATACTAAACTGAGCAAGAGTTGCCTCACAACAATCTTCCCGTGAAACTTTTGAAATATATGCTACTGTACATGCTGCAGAGGAGAGCCACATCGATTTGCCCAATTAATCTTCCAGCATCACGTGCCTTTTCAACGTTATGCAGAGTAGACCAGTAATGTGAACTTTGATAGCTACTGGTAAAAAAGCTTATCCTAACAATTTAAGGAGAGTTATTTTAGATGAACTTGGTAGGCAGTATAAATACCCTACTGCAGAATTCATGAATATGAAACACACAATTTATGGACTTTTATGCAGCGCTACACTTATTCTCACATAATCCTTTCAGGTTTATTTTATTCAAAATGTAATAGGTGAATAAAAATAAACTTTCATTTGTAAAATGCAGTAAGTTTATTTATTTAGGCACTAGTCGGTTCAAAGTCCTTCCTCTTTGTCCTCCTGCGGTTTTGTTTATTTTATCAAGACCAAATGTGTTCTTTAGTGAATTATATTTGAGTTACTTAAAAATGTTAATAAAGATAAAGATTTTATGAAAGCTAAGATTCTTAGCCGCAATTCCTGTCCAAGTTTTATAAGGCTGGATCAGTGCTGCAGTGTAAGACCAGCATTTCAGGATTTGGAATTTCTCTGAACTATTGCACAGATTTCCTGTTCCCATATTTTGTGTTTCTAGGATAAGCTGTGTTTATGAACTGTTCTCAGGTCATGTTCCTAAAATATAAAAAATATGGCAAGACAGACCATCGTTTGATGTGCTAGCAACTTGTAGAGAATACATTTTGGACAGAACTACACCACCTGTATAATTATTAGAGAGGACATACATAAGTAGTCTATCTTCGCAAAGTGCACAGAAGCTTGTTATTTCTGTTCTAGTTCATAGTTTTTTAACTGCAATAAAACGCGTGCCATATTATTTCTATGTAGCCCTTTTTCTGAACCCTCCCAAAGGAACTACTGGTCGCTGTACAACACCTGCGGCTCCAGGAGATCTGAGCGTCCGCTAGCTGGGAGCCTGGGGTAACACTCATACATTTACTTAGCGCAGCGCCTCCACTTACCCAGGATCCCCGTGATGTGAGATTCCCCTGGGCAAGAAATACATACACACACATGTGATGCAACCAACTTTATGTAATATGATAATACATGGCAACCTTATCACTCTAACATGCAAATTAGCAATAACACATATCCTAATAACTGGTACCGTCCTTATAACGGTAGTGGCTTAGCCACCCTCTTACGGAGTACTGTCTCAGTCCCGCTACCACGTGCTCCACACACCGTGTCCATGTATGATACTATATGGTATAGGCTCAGTCTTGTAACCACTCGCTCAGTGTTCCTACAAAGAGTTTAGCCTAAGGCGGGATCAGCGCCTGATGACCGGTGTTGGTGCACTTGATGATATAGTACCTGCCGAGCACTCCAGTGCTCGAATCTGCAACTACTTCGTAAAGGATCCGTCGAGTTCTGGCCGGACATCCAGGATCCACCATCCGGGGAGACCCCACCAAGATGGCCTCTGCAGCCGCAATGAAGAGCAGCGCCCAACCTTCTGCACGGGTGCGCAGCGTCAATGGAGTCCCTATCTGACTCCGTGAACTAACGTGACACTCGCTATACTGTAGGCCGTCCCTACAGCACAGCAACCTTGAATGGCTTTAGGGGAAACTCCTAGGGCCTGTGGGGTAGCCTATCCTACGCAGGTGGGTCACTGACCCCCTGCACCCACACTACCTCTCCCTTCACCTCCCGGATCCCCTCTGACTAACTCAGCCTAACCTCTGCAGCAAACACACTGCACACACACTCAACCTGCAGCAACCCACTGCACTGCACACACTGTGCCTACTTGTCAGCGCTCACAGCAATACCAGCCGTGACACTGACAAGACTGCACCCTCACACACCTAAGGGCAGAGTCCCTAACCTAGGGGCTGTCCCTCAGTACTTACCCACTACCCTGGTGGGGATTGGGGCCTGCCTGGGACTTGGGGATCCTTACCTGGTGCAGGAGCCACTTGCTCCTTACAACCTTCCTTCCCCTTCCTGCTCCCAGCTTCAACTGCCAAACGTGGTCCCCGCAATATTGTAGCCTTCCTCCACAGGAGAAGCTGCAAAACCCTATTTGCTGGCTGCACGTGATGTGGGTGAAAAGGCAATCCCAGAGGCTGCTGGGAATTGTAGTCCACTCAGGACCTCTTTAGCATTGGTACCGCGTGCGCTACACTTACTGCGCCTGCGCGACCAACGCGCACGCTCGCGAAACCTGTCATGGCGGCCCCCGCTGGCCTGGTGTGCCGCAGAGCCTAGGAGCGCTACATGGGGGGTCTCTGGGGCTAAAAAGAGACCGGGGTTACATCTATAAATGGATTAAACATATACATAAACAAAATGATCACATTCTCTTGAACGGAGCTCACAGGATTTCTCAACCATGAAGAAGCAGCTTTCAAGCATTTTAAATTGTGACAGTGACCACCGACCCTGTCACAAAAACTGAAGTCTCCTTTCTGATTTCCTCCTCCCAGCAAATGACATTCTTACTGGATCCTATTTGTAGCACAGGTACCCCCACCCTCTAGGAGATGCATGTTGCGGCTGCAGGTGTTGTGGTGCGGCGTACCTGTGAGGTTTCAGGAGAGCTGAGTTGTCTGGGATGAGACCAGGACAGGCTTTTGATGATCACTGATGTTCTTTACTCGGTGCTTAATGCCTCGTGCTGTAGTGGGCTCCAGGGTGCCCAGAGATCAATCCCAACTAAAGCACACTTCTTTCCTCCTACACAGGTTCTGACACTCAGACAGGAGTATAATGAAAGCAAAAGGATCTTTATTGTAGCAGTCACTGTAGTCACTGTAGATTTTTCACAGCGGTGCATAGGGTCAACAGAGGATCCCAGGCCTCTGGATGGTGCTGGCTCTCCTGGTGTGGAGCCTTACTGTCCCGGCTAAGCTCATTCTAAATCTTGCCGGAAGCTGGCCGGGAGCATAGCGGGCTAGCCGCGGGTCTGCTCTCCGTTTAAAAACAGAGTTTCCCGCGCGGCGGCCGCTTCAATAGATAAGCGCTAATGGCGCTTACTATTGAAAGCGCCCGAGGCGTGGGAAAACCGTCCGGTTTCGGCCGAAGACAGCCCGCGCGCCGCCCGCGCTATTTTTAAACTGCGGGGGCACTTTGGCTGCCCTCGCATGAGTGTCAGCCCGGTCACCACTGTAGATCTTCCTGAGCCAGCCAGCCATGAGGGCCTGGCTGGCCTCTCTCTCCCAGACTTTGTAAGTGTAGCCAGGTCCCCCTCGCGCACTCGCCCCCTCCTTTGCCCCCCCCCCTCGCGCACTCGCCTCCTCCTTCACCGTTGCGAGCGCGCGGTGTTGCTGTGCGGCCGGTTGATAGGGAAGCGGGTCGGGCGGTTGCCGGGGACGCGAGCGGCGAGCAGGCCGGTTGCCGGGGACGCGATCAGCCCGTCGCTAAGGCCGCGATCGCGTTGCCACCGGCCCGGCGGCTAGCGGAGCAGGGCGCCGCCATGACAGTTAGCTCGTGCATGCGCAGGATGCCAGCTAGCGCGGGAGGCCCCAGATAGCTCGCGCATGCGCGAGGATAGACGGCCAACCCCCAGGGTGCATAGGGGCAGAGACACCTGACGCCAGGGAGCCAATAGGGCTGAGGGATTTGCCCGGGAAAGGAGAGATACTTTTCGCGGGGTTTTGCAGTGACACAGGCAGTCAGGATCCGGACCAGCTAGGGGTAAGAGGTGGATGCAGGGGTCAGTGACCCTCTGCATTAGGCCAGCAGCCCCCAGGCCCCCAGTTAGGTCCTGAGCCACTTAATAGCTTGTGGAGTATAGGGACAGGCCCTAGATAGGGACACTGACCCATTTATTGGTAGCTTAGTCAGGGACACAGTGCTAAAGCCGTGCGGCCCTGCGAGGTGGGTTCTGGGCTCAGAACACTATCAAAGACCCTGGGACTAGGTGATATTATCCGCGCTGGAATTCACCCAACGCGGTGTGGAGGACAACGTCGGATCGGGCGGAACTCCGGTGATATCGCGGTACCCGTGGCTGGAGCCCGGGCAGGTAACCTGCAACTCACGTGCACCAACCAGGCCTATCACCAGACATAGTGGCTGCGCAGTCACACATACATATGCAGACATTGGTATATGATTTTGGGAGTGCAAGACATTTGGGTGGGGGTTACTGGACACAGGGTGGGGTCACTCTGCGGGAGGTTAGCGTCTGCCGTGACGCCTAGAGGTGGTAGCGTCCGCCGTGATGCCTAGAGGTGTTAGCGTCCGCCGTGACGCCTAGAGGTGGTAGCGTCCGCCGTGACGCCTAGAGGTGGTAGCGTCCGCCGTGACGCCTAGAGTGGTTAGCGTCCGCCGTGGCGCATGTGTTGAGATGTAATGTGATAAGTTGCTGCATGTAGTAAAGTTAATAGTTATATAGAGCTGTCTGTGTGGTCATTGTGTATTGTCCTGCGAGGAACTACTTCCCCTCTGGTGGGAGCCATCGCAGGTGGAGGCGCTGCATCATTAGTATTGTAATACATTGCCCCAGGTTCCCTTAGCGGATGCTCAGCCTTCTGTGAGCCAACAGGTATTGCACCACGCACCCCCTTGGTAACATTGCATGTTCCCTCCACGCACGCGGTATATGCGATTGGGTGGGGTGATATGAGCGTTACATTTGGAGGCGCTGCTGAGATGCTTAGACCTGGGGTGCCCTATTCAAAACCGAATCACCAAAAATCAGCATCATGGTAATTCCCTCACGTCAAGAGGTCCACGCGTGGGCCACCACCGTCCGTGAACCACCTAAACATGTGGTTGCAGTAGGGAACGTCCCGGCGTTAGTACCTGAAACTGACATCCGGAACTCACTGAGCAAACTCTTAGGCGCAGATAGAATATGGTACCGTGGCAGGGTGTTCGACTCTACTTATCACTTGAGTGCACTACTATTCACCGTATGCCGGGACATAGGCCCTGAAGCGGCCCCGAATATTCTAATAGCCCCCGAGTGCCCACCAGAAGGATACCCCCTTATATACTCGGACTTGCCAGTAATACGGGAAATGTTCTCGCTCAGAGCCCCTCCTCAAGATCCCGACGAACCGTCCACCAGTACCTGGACGCCACTTACCCCCGTGTCCAGTACCCCAAACCGGGTTGACCGTCCCCAACCCAAAGTCTCCTTTACCCCAAGCGGCCTCCCGGATGCCAGTAGTTGGGCTGACAGTCCTCCCTCTCCACCCGACACCGTACCCCGCGAGGTAAACTCTCGGCCTATCGGAGAGAGAGCAACGAACGAAGGTTCCATAATGGGGGTGACGCTACCCCAATTCGTAGAAGCCCTCACTGTGGCATCCCAGTCTCAAAGTTATAGGAAGCTTAAGGCCTTCTCTGGAGTACTTCCAATACCCCAGGGGGAAGAAGGAATAGACCTGTGGAGGGAGAATGCAGTAAAAGTAGTAGAGGAGTGGTCGTGCACTGACACTGTAAAGCGGCAGCGTATTATGGAATGCCTCAGACCCCCTGCGTCTACTATGTTGACCATCCACAGGGACCAACACCCAGAGTTGACAGCGTTGGAAATGGTGGCGTTCCTGTTGGAGGCGTACGGACTAGCAGAAGACGAAGGAGCGCTCTGGACGAAGTACTTCCGTCTTTATCAGAAGGAAGGAGAGGACCTGTCGGCTTTCATCCACCGCCTACAGCTGGTCCTCGGGGTCCTACTCAATCGTAAGCTGGTCTCCGCATCGGGGATGGATGAAGCTCTCCATAAACAGTATCTGCGGGGATCAAGCCCCACTCACCCCATAGCCAACATGCTCCGCAGCAAGATAATGGACGGGGGCCCCTACAAGTTCACCGAGTTGCTGCGGCAAGTGAAACTACAGGAGGCTCATGTTATGCTACACTCCACCGCTACACCTAAGAGCTCCTCTGCCTCCAAAGGAAAGGGCTCTACGGAAAAGAAGGAAGAGTCTACTGCCTTGTCCAAAGGGTACAAACCACGACCCCCCGACCGACCACCTTCCCCATCCACGAGTCGCCCGGAAAGCCGCCCAGTGGTATGCTATAACTGCGGCAAGAAGGGCCACGTAATCCGTAATTGCCCAGAAAAGGAAGTTCACCCTGAGGAACACCCTTCCGATAGAGGAAAATCAGCCCGATCTATGGTCTGCAGTGTACCAATGGCAGAAGCTGACCTCGAACTCACTCATTCTGGAACTGGAACCCCGGATGCCCCTTCTGACGCCGGCCCCAGTAATGACGCCCCATCCGGTGAAGCTTGCAGTCAAGTGGGCCCTGCGGCCATCGTGCCCGTGGTACTAGAAGGGATATACGCCTCGGCCCTATTGGACACAGGGTCACAAGTAACCATAATATATCGCAGGTTTTATGATCAGCACCTTCAACACTGCCCACTAAGGCCGGCCGAACATATGAAGGTTAGGGGGTTAAGTAATGAAGACTACCCCATCGATGGGATTGTAAAGGTCCAACTGGACATACTCCAACTGAACACCGGCAAGAAGCACCCCATGCAGGTAGCGGCCATGGTATGCCCGGAGCCCCAAGACCATTGCAAGTACCCAATCATCTTGGGAACCAATGCAGACATAGTGCAAGCTATAATCCGAGCCTACTTGAGAGAGACCAACGAGTTGCCGCTGGCCGATTCGCTCCTAGACCCCATCTTACGAGAAGAATGCCACCGGGTGTATGCATTGGAGCGTCATGGGGACCTCTACAATCGTCAACGAGGACTGACGACCATATTACCAGGGGGAGTGCAAAAGATGGCCGTCTGGTGTTGTTATCCCGACCGAGACCAGAACGACCAACTGTTCTCGCTGGAGAGTGAGCCTGAAGAAGAAGAGGTTCAGCGAGGGTATAGAATACTACCCGAAGTGAGGGAATGGACGGCTAAGATCCCTATTCGAACCCACGTATATGTGCAGAATCTCTCCCCCTTTCCGATGGAGTTTGATGTCGACCAGAAGTTGGGATGCATATATCCGGTCAGCCCGGTGGGAGCCACACCTCAGGTGAAGGCGGCGGCCGCGCACGAGCGGATAGTCGATCTGGACTTCAACTTCGGCGAATCGACCCTGTCCACAGAGTGGAAAAAACGGTTGACCACCCAGCTGATGCAACGACGACATGTGTTCTCCACGAGCGAGATGGATGTGGGGTGCATCCGCAGTGCCCAACATACCATTCGGATGAGTGATGCCACCCCGTTCCGGGAACGTTCTCGTCGCCTTGCCCCTCGGGATGTGGACGATGTGAGGAACGCCATCCAAGACATGGAAACCGCTGGGATTGTGACGGAATCACGAGGACCTTATGCGTCGCCCATAGTGGTGTTGCAGAAAAAGAACGGGTCCGTACGACTGTGTATCGACTATCGGACACTGAACAACCGCACGATCCCGGATCAATACAACCTTCCGCGCATTGAAGAGATCCTGAATGCGCTGAATGGGAGTCACTGGTTTAGCGTGCTGGACCTCCGATCAGGGTACTATCAGGTGCCCATGACGGCGGAAGACCAGGAGAAAACGGCTTTCGTCTGCCCCCTGGGATTCTATCAATTCACCCGTATGCCCCAAGGTATATGTGGGGCGCCTGCTACGTTCCAAAGGTTGATGGAAAAGACAATCGGGGACATGATTCCCCGGGAGTGCCTGGTGTACCTGGACGACATCATCGTCTTCGGAAGGACTCTGGAAGAGCACGAAGAGCGGTTGTTTAAGGTGATCGATCGTCTGGGAAACGAAGGGTTGAAATTGTCCCTAGACAAGTGCCGATTTTGCCATACCTCGGTGACCTACGTGGGGCACATCGTGTCCGCCAAAGGGATCGCCACCGACCCTGCCAAGGTAGAGGCCGTGGTGAACTGGCCTCGCCCAGAGAACGTCACAGAGCTGCGATCCTTCCTGGGGTTCTGTGGGTATTATCGCCGCTTCGTGGAAGGGTACTCGAGCAAGGCTAAACCCTTGAACAATCTGTTGAAGATATACCCTTCCGAGACCGGGAAGAAGGCTGTACCAGCCCGCCAACCGTTTGGTGACAAATGGACCTCTGAGTGTGAGCAGGCCTTCCTGAAGCTGAAGAAGTGCCTGACCGAAGCGCCTGTACTTGCTTATGCGGATCCCGAACAGCCTTACGTCCTGCATGTGGATGCTAGTCTAAATGGACTAGGCGCCGTCCTGCACCAGAAGCACCCGGAGGGCCTGCGGCCGGTAGCTTACATCAGCCGAAGCTTGACACCCAGTGAGCAGAGATACCCCGTCCACAAGTTGGAGTTTCTGGCTCTCAAGTGGGCGATCACCGAGAAGCTCCACGATTACTTGTACGGTGTCACCTTCGAGGTAAGGACGGATAACAACCCCCTCACGTACATCAATACGTCGGCCAAACTAGATGCAGCAGGCCACCGATGGCAGGCCGCCCTCAGTAACTACAGCTTCTCCTTGAAGTATAAGCCGGGGCCATTGAATATTGGGGCGGACGCCCTCTCCCGAAGACCAGGACTACTCGCTACCCCCGATGATGAGGAATGGGAAGAACTTCCCGGCCCCGGAGTGCGGGCTATGTGTAAAACTGCAGCCATAGTTAATGACCAAGTGGCCTTCTCCGAGTTACGAGTGATCGACTCTTTGGGATGCCAGTCGCAGGCTGTCCCCGCCGCCTACTGCGACCCAAAAGGGATGCACCTCACGCACGACAAGGTGTTCCGGTGGAAAGATCTGGTAGACTACCAAATTCGAGATCCGGTCACTAGCATCATCCGGCACGCCGTTGAAAAAAGGAACCCAGCCCTTCTGAAACGTGCGCCCAATGACTTGGTGGCCTTACTCATGCGAGAATGGGACAAATTTGAAGTGGACAACTGCTTGCTCTATCGGGTGGTGCAATATCATAATCACCCGGATAGGAGACAACTAGTCCTACCCAAGAACTTACAATACCTGGTGTTGAAGTCCCTACACGATGAACACGGGCACCTAGGGGTAGAGAAGACTTTTGGGCTAGTCCGAGACCGGTTCTTCTGGCCCAAGATGAGGGAAGCGGTGGAACAACACTGCCGCCGTTGTTCCCGGTGCATTCAACGCAAGACGTTGCCTACCAGAGCAGCTCCCATGGCCCATCTTAAGAGTTCTGGTCCGATGGACTTGGTGTGTATGGACTTTTTATGTATTGAACCTGATAGCCGAGGCATCGGTAACGTGCTGGTCATCACGGACCATTACACCCGATATGCACAGGCCTTCCCCACAAAAGACCAGAAGGCTATCACGGTCGCGAAAGTTCTATGGGAAAAGTTCTTCGTGCATTACGGTCTTCCAAACCGACTTCACTCCGACCAAGGGCGAGATTTTGAGAGTACTCTGATCCGAGAATTACTTAAAATGCTGAACGTCGCCAAGTCCCGGACGACTCCGTACCACCCCGAAGGAGATGCTTTGCCTGAACGATTCAACAGGACCCTGTTGGACATGCTTGGAACTCTGAAGGGAACGCAGAAAGCAGAATGGAGTTGTCACGTAGAAACGTTGGTACACGCGTACAACTGTACTCGCCATGAGTCCACTGGGTTCTCCCCGTACTTCCTCATGTTTGGGCGGGAGGCAAGACTCCCCGTAGATGTGCGTCTTCGAGTCTCAACGGATGGGATACACAATGCTACCCATTTCCAGTATGTGCAAAGGCTAAAGGACAGTTTGCAGCAAGCTTACCAACAGGCTGAGAAGTCTACCGCTAAACTGAATGCTGGCAATAAGAGACGATACGACAATAAAGTCAAATATCGAGAGTTACGTCCTGGGGACGCTGTGTTACTTCGTAATTTGGGAGTCCCCGGAAAACATAAACTGGCAGACCGATGGAGAGATGGCGTATATGAGGTAGAGTCACAGATGCCCGGCCTCCCGGTCTATCGCATCAAAGACACAGACGGCCGGGTAAAAGTGTGGCATCGTTATCACCTTCTCCCTATTCCCCAAGTGGGAGGCGAAGAAGAAGAAATACAGGCCACACCGCTCAACGGTGAGTCCGATCTATCAGAGGCGGGTCAAGAGACTGTAAATAACGAGACCCACTCTGAAACTCCTGAAGACCCTATGGAGGGACCCTCTCAAAGGGACTATTCCACAGAAGGGGCATCTCCCGGAGGAGCTACGGGTAAAGGGCCCCGTAGGCCAACGCCTACTAAGGTGGCACCAACAGGCCAGCCTTTGGATCCACAGAGCCCGTGCTTTGTGCCTAACAGAGACTGTTCAGAGACATTTCTGAGACATTGAGGCTGAGCCTCAGGACTGTACTTATTACTCCCCAGAGGGAGTTGCTGAAGAACAACTCCGTAGGAGCCAAAGGGCCAGGTACCCTCCAACTCGGGTAACCTATGATCAAATGGGGGCACCCCAGTATGAGGCTCAGCAGTGGTCTCGGAGCAAAATCCAATCCGTGATTGTGATGCTCACAGAATTGTGTAACCTTGTTTAAAGTTGATGCAATGTGCTAAGTTGTATTCGTACCAGATGCATTTTTATTATATAACGGTTGTGTATAGTAGTAAGTTATGTGGTCCAAGCGGGGACGTTGGAGTTTCAGCAGGGGGAGCATGTAGCCAGGTCCCCCTCGCGCACTCGCCCCCTCCTTTGTCCCCCCCCCCTCGCGCACTCGCCTCCTCCTTCACCGTTGCGAGCGCGCGGTGTTGCTGTGCGGCCGGTTGATAGGGAAGCGGGTCGGGCGGTTGCCGGGGACGCGAGCGGCGAGCAGGCCGGTTGCCGGGGACGCGATCGGCCCGTCGCTAAGGCCGCGATCGCGTTGCCACCGGCCCGGCGGCTAGCGGAGCAGGGCGCCGCCATGACAGTTAGCTCGCGCATGCGCAGGATGCCAGCTAGCGCGGGAGGCCCCAGATAGCTCGCGCATGCGCGAGGATAGACGGCCAGCCCCCAGGGTGCATAGGGGCAGAGACACCTGATGCCAGGGAGCCAATAGGGCTGAGGGATTTGCCCGGGAAAGGAGAGATACTTTTCGCGGGGTTTTGCAGTGACA
Source organism: Ascaphus truei (assembly GCF_040206685.1). NCBI lineage: Eukaryota > Metazoa > Chordata > Amphibia > Anura > Ascaphidae > Ascaphus > Ascaphus truei. The sequence goes on along the minus strand of NC_134484.1, from coordinate 453,693,985 downwards.
CAGGCAGTCAGGATCCGGACCAGCTAGGGGTAAGAGGTGGATGCAGGGGTCAGTGACCCTCTGCATTAGGCCAGCAGCCCCCAGGCCCCCAGTTAGGTCCTGAGCCACTTAATAGCTTGTGGAGTATAGGGACAGGCCCTAGATAGGGACACTGACCCATTTATTGGTAGCTTAGTCAGGGACACAGTGCTAAAGCCGTGCGGCCCTGCGAGGTGGGTTCTGGGCTCAGAACACTATCAAAGACCCTGGGACTAGGTGATATTATCCGCGCTGGAATTCACCCAACGCGGTGTGGAGGACAACGTCGGATCGGGCGGAACTCCGGTGATATCGCGGTACCCGTGGCTGGAGCCCGGGCAGGTAACCTGCAACTCACGTGCACCAACCAGGCCTATCACCAGACATAGTGGCTGCGCAGTCACACATACATATGCAGACATTGGTATATGATTTTGGGAGTGCAAGACATTTGGGTGGGGGTTACTGGACACAGGGTGGGGTCACTCTGCGGGAGGTTAGCGTCCGCCGTGACGCCTAGAGGTGGTAGCGTCCGCCGTGACGCCTAGAGGTGTTAGCGTCCGCCGTGACGCCTAGAGGTGGTAGCGTCCGCCGTGACGCCTAGAGGTGGTAGCGTCCGCCGTGACGCCTAGAGTGGTTAGCGTCCGCCGTGGCGCATGTGTTGAGATGTAATGTGATAAGTTGCTGCATGTAGTAAAGTTAATAGTTATATAGAGCTGTCTGTGTGGTCATTGTGTATTGTCCTGCGAGGAACTACTTCCCCTCTGGTGGGAGCCATCGCAGGTGGAGGCGCTGCATCATTAGTATTGTAATACATTGCCCCAGGTTCCCTTAGCGGATGCTCAGCCTTCTGTGAGCCAACAGGTATTGCACCACGCACCCCCTTGGTAACATTGCATGTTCCCTCCATGCACGCGGTATATGCGATTGGGTGGGGTGATATGAGCGTTACATAAGTTATAGGAACTTGTATTGTATTGTATTGTATGTCTTTATTTATATAGCGCCATTAATGTAGATAGCGCTTCACAGTAGTAATACATGTGGTAATCGAATAAATAACAGATAATATAAATAAAAGATCATGGGAATAAGTGCTTTAGACATAAACATAACATTAAGGAAGAGGAGTCCCTGCCCCGAGGAGCTTACAATCTCATTGGTAGGTAGAGAGAACGTACAGAGACAGTAGGAGGGAGTTCTGGTAAGTGCGTCTGCAGGGGGCCAAGCTGTATGTATCATGTGTTCAGAATATTCACAGTTCTATTCATATGCTTCTTTAAGCAAGTGTGTCTTAAGGTGGGTCTTAAAGGTGGATAGAGAGGGTGCTAGTCGGGTACTGAGGGGAAGGGCATTCCAGAGGTGTGGGGCAGTCAGTGAAAAAGGTTTAAGGCGGGAGAGGGCTTTAGATACAAAGGGGGTAGAAAGAAGACATCCTTGAGCAGAACGCAAGAGTTGGGATGGGGCATAGCGAGAAATTAGGGCTGAGATGTAAGGAGGGGCAGAAGAATGTAAAGCTTTAGGAGAAGAATGGAGTGTGAGATGCGGGATTTGATTGGAAGCCAGGAGAGGGATTTCAGGAGGGGTTTTGGGGATCTAGGGAAGAGTAGAGTGATTCTGATAGCAGCATTTAGGATAGATTGTAGGGGAGACAGGTGAGAGGCAGGAAGGCCGGACAGCAGGAGGTTACAGTAATCAAGACGGGAGAGAATGAGGTCCTGAGTCAGAGTTTTAGCAGTCGAGCAACAGAGGAAAGGGCGTATCTTTGTTATATTGCGGAGGAAAAAGCGACAGGTTTTAGAAATGTTTTGAATGTGAGGGGCGAATGTGAGACAGGAGTCGAGTGTGACCCCTAGGCAGCGTGCTTGGGCTTCTGGGTGAATGATCGTAGTTCCAACAGTAATGTGGAAGGAGGTAGTAGGGCCAGGTTTGGGAGGAAGTATGAGGAGCTCTGTTTTAGCCATGTTGAGTTCAAGGCGTCGGAGGGCCATCCAGGATGATATAGCAGAGAGACATTCAGAAACTTTGGTCAATGGTAAAGCTACTCAAAGCTCTGCAACAGGGAGACCCAAAAATAATATAATTATGAAGTGGACAACTGAGGTAAGCAACGAGGGGAAGTCAATACGTGGGTGCTAAATAACAGTGGATGGAAAGGTCTCTGAGGACAGCAAACAGGAAATAAAGGAGCTCCAATGGAAACCGCTACCTGGGATCCTTCGGGAATAGAGAGACAATGTAGGTACCTCTATGAATCCCTCTTGTAGCGCTCCTCAGTTCTGTAATCAGCTGTCCTGCTGGCAGTGTAGACGTGGTGGTCTATGCGGTCAGCTGCACCTTCTCGCATCAGCAGCACGAAGTTCCCGAGTGCCGGAAGTGCGTCAGAGCACTTCCGGTCCGTCCGGTAAATGCTCCCCTCCCTTGTAGACGTGTGGTTTCACGGGGGAGAATGCAATAAGCGCCGACACCCACATACCCTCTGATCCTCAGTGCGTCTAACCAATCGAGCAGCAACAACATAGTAGGAAAGGATTGGAAAAAAGATCGCTGAGTCCAAAAAAGCACCATCAGCTCACCAAATGGGGGGCTAAAAAAGTTTATTAAGACTACATAAAAATGAAAAACGCGTTTCAGGCTCCTTAGAGGTTGTATGTATTAGTCTTTTGTTTGTCCTTTTTTTCATTTTTATGTAGTCTTAATAAACTTTTTTAGCCCCCCATTTGGTGAGCTGATGGTGCTTTTTTGGACTCAGCGACCTTTTTTCCAATCCTTTCCTACTACATTCAGAAACTTTGGTCTGTATAGCAGGTGTAAGGTCGGGTGTTGAAAAGTATATTTGTGTGTCGTCAGCATAGAGGTGATATTTAAACCCAAAAGATGTTATTAGATCACCTAGAGAGAGTGTGTACAGAGAAAAGAGAAGAGGTCCCAGGCAGAGCCCTGGGGTACCCCCACAGAGAGATCAAAGGAGGAGGTGTTAGCAGAAGAGACACTGAAAGTATGATGGGAGAGGTAGGATGAGATCCAGGATAGAGCTTTGTTCCGAATACCAAGAGTATGGAGAATGTGAAGGAGAAGAGGGTGATCCACATTATCAAATGCTGCAGAGAGGTCGAGTAATATGAGCAGAGTGTAATGACCTCTGTCTTTGGCAGCATGGAGGTCGTCAGTTATTTTAGTGAGGGCTGTTTCGGTGGAGTGAGCAGTGCGGAAGCCAGATTGTAGAGGGTCTAGGAGAGAATAGGTGTTGAGAAAATGGAGCAAGCGATAAAATACAAGACGTTCAAGGAGTTTAGAGGCAAAAGGCAGGAGGGAGACAGGTCGATAGTTAGAAAGACAGGTAGGGTCAAGCTTGCTTTTTTTGAGTAATGGTATGACTGTTGCATGTTTGAAGGAGGATGGAAAGGTTCCAGAGCAGAGGGAGGAGTTAAAAATGTGTGTGAGCGTAGGGATTATAGTAGGAGCAAGAGGTTTTAGGAGATGGGAGGGAATGGGGTCAAGAGGGCAAGTGGTAGAGGGAGAAGAGGCGATCAACAGTGACACATCCTCCTCTGAGACAGTGGAAAAAGAGTCAAGGAAGGCAGGAGGAGCGTTAGGAAGAGGTGTAGGATGGGAAGAAGAAACAGAGGGGATGTTCTGATGTATGGATTCCACCTTTTCCTTAAAATAGTCAGCAAAGTCCTGAGCGGAGATGGAGGAAGGAGAGGCAGCTGAGGGTGGTTTGAGTAGAGTATCAAAGACGGAGAACAGTCGGCGTGGGTTAGGCTAGTGCATGTTGATTAGTGCAGAAAAGTAGGCTTGTTTAGCTTGCGAGAGGGCAGAGTTGAAACAGGATAGCATAACTTTGTAGTGAAGGAAGTCTGTGAGAGTGTGAGTCTTCCTCCAGAGGCGTTCAGAGGAATGAGTGGAGGAACGCAGCATGCGTGTGTGGGAATTTAGCCAGGGTCTAGGGTTAGAAGGGCGAGTGCGGCAGAGAGAAAGCGGGGCATGTAGATCAAGAGAGGAGGACAAGACAGAGTTGTAGTTCCTGACCAGGTTGTTGGGGTCTGTAGCAGAGCTGAGAGAGGAGAGGGAGGAGCGTAAAGTGGACTTTACATTTACAAACTTTTATATTGCCTCCAATTTTATTTGTTGCCATTGACTGTATAGTATGCGGTCCCCTTTTGTGTGTACTGTGATTTTAATATTAAATCCTTTCACTTAATTACTATGTTGTGCTAGCTCACATTGTTTATTCCATTTTTTATTTCACTTTTACAGTTGTGTGGGTATTTTATTGATTAGTGTTCTGGGAGGCCTGGGACCCCTGCATTGGGTAAGGTCACATTGTCCCCTGAAAGTATGTGGTACTAGTGAAAGTAAGGTAATGTTTTATTTTGTGCTCTCAGTGGTTTTATCAGGGTTTTCTCTGTGTGCTTTCTGAGACCACTGTGATGCGGAGTCGCCTTTGAGCCCCGCACTGCAGTGCTAGTGCATCAAGTTGTTCCTGATGTAGTGCGGTCGCAGTACTGTGTGCTCCATCCTTGTCTGCTGGGTTTTGCTGCTGCAGAATCTTGCCTTCTGCATATGCACAATGCAGATGCTGATGCGCAATAATAGCACCTTCAGCCAAGGAATCCACTGTGGGTGCTGCAGTCGGCCACCTGGGTGCAGCAGCAGCAGGAGTATGAGGAACAGTAATCACAAGAACAGGAACAGCAACATCAGTAGAAGCAACCACAGCTGCACGGGCAGCAAGAGGAGCAGCTTGGGCAGCAGGAGAAGCTGTTCAGGCAGCAGGAGGAGCAGCTCGAGTAGCAGGAGGGGCAGCACGGGTAGCAGGTTAATATTTGAATCATCAGACAGAAAACCTAAGTTTAATAACCCAGAGTTTTTTTACCTGAAGCTAAATGTATAAAACACACATATTTGTAATACAGGATTTCTGTATTTCCCAAGTACACTTCAACCACCTCTCTCTTTAGCTGGCTAAGTATTAAATCCCAGATTCCCTGGGGCTACTGGCCACTTTTTGCCCTATTAATGCACTTAATTGCCCCTCCAATATGTTCTTTGCTACACTTTTTTGTATTCTGTAAGCCTCCATTATTAAATAGAGATTGTAAACTCTGTTGGGCAAGGACTATCTAATTCATCTTGTTTCATTTCCTTTTTCATGCCCTTGTGAAACTTTATATATTATCTCCATGTACTTTCTTGCGACCTCTGTAAAGTGCTGCATACATTGGTGGCACACTATATTTTCATATATATAAGAAAACACATGTACATAAAACCTTACATAAATTGAAGAAATAAAATGAAGCGCTTTTTCCCTCGTCAACCCTTGGAACCTGGTGCAACTGGAGGTTGTGACATCAAAAAGCATTAATAGCTTTAAAAGAGGACAATATCTGCTCATGGAGAGGAAATCCATAAACATCTGGAGGTAGTAAGTGAGTGACGTGTTCACCCACAGTCGTCTAGTACTTTCCACTGTGAAATGCATGATTCTTGGCTTGATGGACTGGATGATCAGACCCAAAATTGGCATTTCTTACATTTTTATTTAAAGTGTACAAAAACGTAAAACCAAACATGCAGCGCAGTTCTTGTAAATTAGTAGTTTTCTCTTTAACATACCTTTATCAACAAGAACTTGTTTAAATGTACATTAGACCTGTCTGGATTTAATTTTGCATAAACACACCGTATCTTCCCTATAGTACATTAACTTGCACTTATTTGAAGTCTGTTCATATTTAGCAAAAGTACTTAGAAATTTAAACTCTATGCACTTTTCCATTCCTTATATTTAAAATAGGATTATATTAAGCTGCTCTATCTGGTTCAGTTGACAATTAGAGCCACATTTCAATTAGGGCAGGGCTAGTTTTAAGTTCTTAAAACACATGGGAGGGAAGTAAAGGTCAGCATTATATTATAGAGGAAAAACTGACTGCACGCCTATTTTAATAGCTCGCAGTTTGTATAAAAATCATTGGCGCTTAATTTTACTCCCTTGGAAACGTATAAAGTTCAATTATAGACTATGATTCATAGTCCAACCACTAGAAGTACTAACTGTGTTTGGCAAAACATGAAGCTGAATGCAATAAGACTTTGATGAGGAGTACTTGCAAGAGAAAACTATTCCAACGGAAACTATTCATTATTTTGTTAACGCCCTTTGTGACACAAACTGAGAGAATACCCCAAGAATGGACTTTTTGTGAGTGAAAGGTAAAGATACATTATATACCATGTTGGGCTGTAATGCCATGTATGTCCTATCCTTTTTGGTAGCTATCCAAGCAAGGCCTGCAGAGTGTGCATGTAACAATAAACTTAATATGTATTTATAAGCTTTAGTAAATTTGTTGTGCAAGATTCCTGGATGTCCTTCTATTGTTCTATATGATCTATAGATTAAATAGGTGGCACTGCTAATCTAACCCTTATTTTTAGAACCTACAGTACATGAGTATTCCGTTTTACCTTCCCTGGAGCCTCTGGAGAAGGTGTTGGCTTCATACAGTAGTAAACAATTGGCTTCCTGCAACTTTTTCCCCACAGCCGGCGATTGCTTTGGTTGGTTTCCTTGGCAATTGTTGGCCATGGAGAACATAACACTGACTACATCTATATTTCATGTTTGACCTTGACTATGTGTACTTCAAAGTTTCAGGGTTGCATTCCACTCTTTTGTGCAAATATTCCTGCTTACTCAACTGGCAGATACATAAATCCAAAGGGGGGGTTTAGGCCCCCAGTGGAGCAAGAAACCCAGGGCTGCACTCACGAGAGAGGGTAGGAGGGACCACACAATATGTCCCGGGCCAATAGCCCTGAGCTACGCAACGCAAAACAAAAAAGGTTTATTATATATATACAAGGGAAAGGAGCATCAGGGAGTGTGGGGTAAATGGGTAAAGAGAAGTGCGTTAAAACATGAGGTGGGTAAGTGACCAGGGCAAAGCAAAGTCCCATTTATCAGGTATACTGAAGGTATATATGTATTCCCAGTATATATGACGCTGGGAGTACTGACTGATATGTGATTTGAATGGCCAGAGGAGCAGAGTATGTACACTTATAGCAGGTGTACATTTATATGCACCCGTTTTATTACAGTGGCAATTTTGGAGTACAGATGTTTGGACACCCACCAGGTGTCTCTCTGATATCAGTCTGGGACACTAACAGTTAAGATACATATCATGAGTGTTAGATCACCCACATGTACCTTACCTGATTGCTAGCTGCTATAATTGTACATACTCTGCTCCTCTGGCCATTCAAGTCACATATCAGTCAGTACTCCCAGCGTCATATATACTGGAATACATATATTCCAGCACCTGAATCTACAGCTAACAGCCGAGTGGTAAACAGTGTGATACACACTACATGCCTTTTACCAACCTTTTTTATGTACGCAGATATATTACCCCCTTTTTAAATCTATAATATATTGTTGAATTTGCTTCACTATTTGGCGTTGTGCGCTGTTTTCTTTTGTTTCCCTTCTCTTAGTGTGTGTGGGGTGCTGAGCCACCCCTGCGTTTACAGCTGCAGACGCCATTATCCCCAACACGGTTATGTGGCACTTATTATTTAATGTTTAACTACCTCACTGTGGGAGTTGTGGTTTAATTTTTTATACATTTTTTATCACTAAATTGATGGTATAGTCACTGCACTGTATATATTTATACATTTAAACTTTATAGGTAGTTAGGTAGTAGCGCACAGTTTTGTTTTTTGGGAATACATATATACCTTCAGTATACCTGATATATGGGACTTTGCTTTGCCCTGGTCACCTACCCACCTCATGTTTTAACGCACTTCTCTTTACCCATTTACCCCACACTCCCTGATGCTCCTTTAACTTGTATATATATATAATAAACCTTTTTTGTTTTGCGTTGCGTAGCTCAGGGCTATTGGCCCGGGACATATTGTGTGGTCCCTCCTACCCTCTCTCGTGAGTGCAGCCCTGGGTTTCTTGCTCCACTGGGGGCCTAAACCCCCCCTTTGGATTTATGTATCCATTAGTTTTTGACCCTATGCACCATGAGTTATAATATACCATACATTGAATAGTCGGAGAGCGATAAGCATTTGTGTGTTTGTTACTCAACTCGCAGCAAGTTTCAAAGGTTTCAGTTCTGTATATTTCAGTTTCTTCAATGTACACATGTACTCAGACTAACAGCCACTGTATTTCGCTTTTCTTTCTGTGGATATGGGGACAGTTTGTCTGGTTACCTCTGTACACGCACATTGTCAACAGATATTTCTGGAGAACATGGGTAGAGAAACAAAGAACTCCATCTACACTGCACCCAGTAATTCAACTTCTTCTTATCCTAGTTTCCCAATCATTAAGTGATACAAAACATACCAACTGACAGAAGATAGAGGTCATTGATGAATAATGTATAGAGGCGGACGTTTATATAGTATTGCACCATGTGGGGCAATATATAAAGCACATTTTGGAACAAAATCTATTTAAATTGTGTAATTTTCATCCTGTGTGTTTTTGCATCAATTTATCAAGGTCATTTATTCCTGGGTGGTAGGGAGGAGGTACATGATGCACATACTATAATGACATTTATCAAATTCTGTATCACAGTGCATCACCTTTCCACATTTTTCAGTATTGTCAAAAAAAAAACAGGTGACATAAACTTCCCAGCTCAACAAACTTCTTACATGTGACGTATAATAACCAAAGGCTGGAAATTGCGCAGTATGTTTTTTGCCATTGACACATGACCCCACTACTGGTTTAAAAGACACATTGGTCCTGATTTATAAAAGGGGGTAATTATACAGATGAAGCCAACCACTGTATTGCAACAACTGGCGTGCTGCTGCGAGACATACTGTACAAAACATACCAAAAGCGGAAGCGGCAATTGTTTTGCATCAGCCATGCCTAAATTGTCATTCTGGGAATGGTACAAGGAACATGGACATGCTCGTCCCTGTGTTGTCCCCAGAACAGCACTAAGACACCAACAATGTTAAAGCTCATTCCATTGACTGGAGGTGCCAATATTGTGCACTGTTTATGAAAGCCTAAGCCATGGATCGGTCAGAAAATGTTTACAATCTATTATTTTCCTACGTAACATTCTACCCGCCTCACTTGTATTAGATTTCACCTCCTCATCTATACTTGTCTTCCCTCTTCCCACCACAAGGTAAGTACTGTATGTAATTGCCATCACCTCTCAAATATCATACTGTGTAATTTAGCATTTATAGTTTCTCTTTCCTGTGCAACTATCAATAATTACAATAACAATTGCACTAATGAGTTTGAACATGTAACATAAAAGATGGCAGCTCTGTTCTCTGCTCTGTAAGATCAACATACAGTATGACAAGATTATAGAAATGTACAAATGGGAAAAAAGATTTTACATACAAATGCAGCCACCAGTATCCGAAGACTTGCCTTGGAAAATCTGGGGCTATCTCACAGTAACGCTGCAACATTTCAGTGAGATTTCTGCAGCCAGACTAATGGCCCATCGGATTAACACAGCTGGGGTCCCTGCAGTCCCATTCAAACTTTTTACACCACAAATCTTTACTTGAACAATACATGTACTTGCAGCTGACACAATATTTTTAAGACAAATACATTACATCTAGAATAAAAACATGCCTACGAACACCTATTCTAAATATTAATTATGTTAACTAAAAAGGATGCACATTTACCAGATAATCTGAACATATTTGAATATTCCTTGGCTATGATTAGGTGTTGAAAGCTGTTAGATAAGAGAAAAGTAGGCAAGAGCTACAAAAGAGTTTCCTACCAATGTTTGTGCAGCTGAAAATGTGTCAAACTGTTTGCAAAGGTAAAACAAAATACATCTGTAAAAAACTGCTGTTATATTGATTGTTAAAACTCTAGGTGTCAAAATGTAATTTATTTTGTGTGAAAACTTCAACTTAATTTCCACCCTTTCCTGCTCTTTTGTGGAACCTTTTTCCCCAGATGAAAAAATGTAATGTTTTGCATGAAAATGGAAAATTCAGCTTTTGTGTGATACGGACATTTATATACACCACTGTGACGGTGGGGGTAGCTGGCCCTCCAAATAAATGTCCAAGCCCGGCTGGCTGCCCCTAGGAACCGTGGGTATTGGGCCAAGAGGGTTAGCTCTTGGGCCCAGTATGATAATACACTGGGTTTCCATGTGTCCATGTTCCCATATACGGTCCCCTGCAGGGTTATGAGCTAGGGATAACATGTGTGGTTAGGATTCCCCGTAGAAGATAGCTGCAGGAAAGGGACTTTGGGAGCGAGAGGTGAGGAGTGGAAGTTGGGGAACATATATAGTTAGCGCCATGTGTATTTGGGCAGCACTCCAATGTAGTACCAGTATTTGTTGTGATTTTCCCTTTCCGGGCATGCATTAAACCAGGGATTTTGGGTGCATGAGTTTTAAGGGGGCTTTTGCGGGGAAACTGTTGTCAGAATGAGCATACAGGGTCGGGGACCAAAGTTACAGTTTCCCCGGTAAATGTATCCGACAATCAGGCATGATTTCTGGCTACAAGTGTGCACATTGGTCTCATCAATATCTTCCCTTAAAACATAACCGTGACTCACCACTAGGGTACCCTGCTTCAGCACAGCCCGGGAAGGAAAGTGAGACATGGTGAAATGTGTTCTAGTATACTTAGAAAAGGGGGTCCCTGATTTAGGAAGTACCCCATCTACCGTTATGGCTCCCCGCAAACAGTGTAGGCTTTGCGGGTACCTGTCCTTACATAAGGACGGGGGGGCTATAGAAGTCCAATGGAAGTCTATGGTAAATCTGTGTCCTGGGACCAAGTTGCAATGCCTGCAGCAATGCAATGCAAGAATAAAAGGACACTGCTTTTCCTGTTTTAGGGTTCCCAGTGTCCCAGAGACCCCAGATTTTGGGAGTGTAAGTTTTAGGTGGGATATTTGGGTCAAAATGTATTCCTTTTGTTTGCAGGAGTTCGGGGGAAAAACGTTACTGGAGGTCCCCTAATTATCCCCATATATAATAAGGTGCACAACCTTACATTTATCTATATTAAACCTCATCTGCTATTTACCTGCCCAAGTTGCCAGTCTCTCCAATGCCTTTTTGCAGAAGCAGGCACCCTGCACCTAGGAAAGGCTAGTTTTCACCCCCAGTCCCCAGTAAGTATTTATATTCCATCTGTATTTTGTATTTCATTGTGTGTACGCAGGTTTACCAGAATAAACCTCATTTTATTCCACCATCTTGTTTTGCCTCGTGTATGATCCCAGATATAAATGTGTTAAAAGTCCTGGTCTCCCTTGACAACCACTCAATTGAATTACATTTAACATCAATTTACATGTGTGTTCATACTAAATTGATTGCTTTGAAGCCAAACTATATAACATACCAGTCATTTTAAAATTGTTCTGTGTCAACATCTTGTAAAAACTCTCCCAACTTTCTGCAAATGGGTATATTTTGGGTCCGCAGACTCATCAAAAGAAAAAAGTACAGTACACTGCTCCCCTCTCCAGCAAACAAAAACCCCTAGTTCACCTTCCAGAGGGAGGCAAGATTTGTGGCCGTTAAAGTCTGGGCAGGTTTGCAGCAAATCAGTCTAATATTGTACTCAAAAGAGAGGTCAAATTGGGCTGTTTTTATGCATAGGTAATTCTTAATAAATACGATGAGAATGATAGATTTTTATTGCATCAAATTTCACTCCGTTTTCAGGCAATTTTGCATTGGTAATATTGGAGTTTAATGGACAGGCCCCTATATCTCTGGCATTCTCTTCTCATCAGTGCCTAACAAATCTACAAACAAACTACCCATGGCTCAATCAGGACCCCTAGAAAAAAGAAAAAAGATTGATACAGTAGTTACATTGTGGATCCCAAAGTGGACAATCAGAATATTAAATATTGTTGTATTAATAAAGTGAGAAGAGTATTCATTAAAAAAAAAATAACACCTTTAATACAAAATCCTTATTAAAAGGGCACATTTAATGCTAATAAAAATGAACATATAAAAACAATTACACAGACAGAAGGGGGGTGGAGCGCAATCAGTGGGGGAGAGCAGGAAGGGGGGCACAGACAAAAAAGTTTGCACACCCCCGCCTTAGATATTGGTATACAGTACAAATTTTTATTAGGATGATATTGGTCCTTTTAATAATGATTTTGTAATAAAGATGTTACATTTGGTCATTGAATACGCCTCTCACCTAGTACATTAGATCTTTACTAGCATCGTTTGGTTTAATTGTGGATCAGTAGTAATTAGGATTGGAGCAGCATATTATAGTTAGATATTTGAATGTGCCATAACTAGAGATTTGCAAAGCTGTCGTCTTTTTCAAGTTCGCATAATCATTAAGCCAATGTGCGTTTCAATTTTGATTAATGCGCTACTAAATGGACTCTCTCTCCCACTCTCTCTCTCTCTAATGCGATTTGCTGGTGTTCAGCTGGTATCTCCAGTCGAACCTTCACTACCCCGTCGATGGGATAATCCTCGTTGCTAAGTCCTCTCAGTTTCAGGCTCTCCACTGACTGCAAGGGGCGGTGTTTGGGGTGTTGGTTATAGAACCCTCTGTACACAATGGTCACTTGGGACCCAGTGTCCAATAATGCAGATGAATAGACACCATCCACCACGACGAGTATGATGGCAGCTGGCCCTACCCGACTTTAAGCATCCAATGGTGGGGTTCCATCATTAGGGCTTGGCTCGGGAAGGGTTTTGGTGGGAACGGAAGTTGTTTTGGCAGTTTGGATTCTGCCAATCATTACGGTGGGGTGGAAATTCCTAATTGGAGTTTTCTTTGTTCCTTCTCTGGACTGTCCTTTGAAAAATGGCCCTTCCGACCACAGCTGTAGCAGATGAAGCCACTTCAGACCATGTGGGATGCACATTGATACCCTGACAACCAAGACCTATGCCAAACTAGGAGTACTTTACAGGAACAAATCCTCCCTAAGTCTCCTGGTCAGAAAGCGTATCGCACAGCAGAAGCTAATGCCAATTATTGACTATGGAGACATAGTATATGGCTCGGCACCTCAAACCCACCTTAGCAAACTTGACACCCTCTACAATTCAATTTGTCGTTTTGTTCTCCAATGCAACTACAACACACATCACTGCGAAATGCTCAAAGAACTAGATTGGTCATCACTAGAGTCTAGGCGCAAAGTTCACCTTTCCTGTCTTGCCTTTAAATTCTTCATGGGCAAGCTACCCAGCTATCTGAACAAGCTCCTCACCCCTACCACTTGCAGCACTTATCACCTGAGATCAGACTCCAATAGACTGTTCATGGTCCCAAGGCTCAACAAAGTATCGGGATGTTCCTCCTTCTCTTACCGTGCACCCCAAAACTTGAACAACCTACCAGAGACTCTCACATCCACCACCAGTTTAAGTTCTTTAAATCTAAGGCTGTCTCACATTTTAATCTGGTCTGTAACTGTTTCATACGCCCATAATATATATTTTCTTTAACTGTGCACGCAATGTCTTGTATATAATGTATACCCTGTTCATTTATGTAACTGTATTTGTAACCATGTATTATTTGTTTTACTCTGTGCCCAGGAAAACGAGAGGTAACTCTCAATGTATTACTTCCTGGTAAAATATTTTATAAATAAATAAGTATAGGGGATTCTCTCTTGGGTGACCTGGACATGGCGATAGGCACTTTGGGAGCATGATTGTCCTTGATGCTTTCGGCCTCCTTGACCTTTGGAGTCAATGACCCTTTGGGTTCGTCCTTGCGATACCACTTGACTGAGGTAGCAGGACTTTCCCTTTTTGCAGAGTCTTCAGGCGGTTTGGATAAATGCAGCTGTAGGGTACTCTCTTGGGCATGCACTCTATCCATCAAATCTTCGAAGCTTAGAGACGGCGTAGAACCGGGCCAGCAGAGAGATTGCGTCATCTGGGACACAATAGGTCTTGGTATGCGCATGTACTAATCTTGTGCCTCTGCGTTGGGGTGGTTATCGTTGTAGAACTGTATCATATGGGTGGCCGGAAGCCGCAGGCACTCGATGATTCGCTGCCACTTTACAGCATCAGAGCAGGTCCACACAGGGAGCACTTGTCCCTCATGGTCCTTCCACTCTTCAAACTCTGCCTCGCCAAGAGGCATAGGCCGGGTCCCCGAGAAAGACTTGAGCTTATGGTATTGGTGGGACTGGGATGACTGAGTAAGGGTGTCCACTAGTTGCGGTAACGTTACCCCCCTTGCTGAGTTCCCTGGGGACACGGATGGATGAGATTCTGGCCCTGGGCTAGGGGTGAGTTCTAGATTGGCCCGGTGTTCTCTGGGAGGGTAGGATGGTCGCAGGGCCTCTGTTCAGGGGGGTGCTTCCAGCGGAGTCCCAGGACTGAAGATCACTCTGGGTAGGAGAGGGTCGGAATAAAGTAGTGAGCATCCCGTGAATAAAGCGAGGTAATTCCCGGGGGTGTGGAAGGGACATGGATTTTCCGCTTGGTAGGGCACTGCGTTTGGGACTGGAAGTCACCACTGGCAGAGACAGTTTGGGAAAGATGATCGGGCAGCTCTGGGGCAGGGCTCCCGGAAAGTGTAAAGCCCTGGGAGTCCTCCCGTACCTAATGGCGGGTTGCCAGGATGAGGATGTGCCAGTGGAAAATAGGGTCCCACTTCCGACCTATCTGTCAGAGGATGGCAAAATAAAGGAAGGGGCCTAAGTCTGTTCATGACTTCTTGAGGGTTGGTGTTAAATGGCATGTCCCCCACTGTGACCATGTGGCGGGGCAACTCGTTGAGCGCCAAGGCCCAGTCACGGACTTCTTGCTTGGATGGGGAGAACATGCTGTGGACTTTGTCTGAATAAATTGGACTGCTGAGTAGGGCACCCCAGGTCTGAGATCTCAGCAGCGCCTCCAAATGTAGCGCACTTTCCCCCACCCCTGGGAGATGTGTGGCCATGGTGTATGTGGTACGGTATGATACCTGTGGCTCACAGGAAACTTGAGCCTCTGCTGCTGGGAACCTGGGGTGTACCTGAGTTGGTGATCATTAGCGCCTCCACCTGCACGGGATTCTGCTGTAGGGAATTAACCTGTTACAGGACAATAAAGAAAACACACATGTAAAGCATAACAGTTTTACTATACACCTCATATAACCCATAATAATAAGAAAAAATGCTGTTGCAATGGCGGTCACTTTATAAAGTCCCTTTTCTAGGATGAAACACGTCAGAGTACTTCTGCTCTGTGGATGTCTATTTTTGATTAATAAATGAATTTTTATTATAATTTATTTGCGCTTGGTTTGTTCAAACATACGGAGGGTAGTGACTGCCATTGCAACAGCATTTTTTCTATCCAAACATACCAGCTGGAGCACGCCGTTTCAATGTTGTATCTGGGTATTCATTTTATCCATATCAGCATCACTCGGCAGACATCAGGAGGGAACTGTGAGTACTTGCCAGCTGATTTTCACTGTGTGGGACACAGGGTGTGAGGGTAGCAGTTGCGGGGCTCAGCTATTTACCGTGTGACACACTTAACGGCATGTGCATTGGTATCTTCGTCTCGCTAACTGCTTGTTAGCCCCCCACCCTGAGTGAGTCCATTTACACACTAAAAATATTAGAAGCCTAATCGGGTTATGTAGTCCAGATACATGCTGTCTGAATTCTATCGAAGTAAGAAGAAAAGGATTATTCTACTTCCTCTCTGCTATTGCTGGAGCATCAGTATTTGATGTCTGTTCCTCGTTCTTTCTACATTATAAAAGAAGATAGACACTCACAGACCTCGCAGGGCCATAACCCCTCATTGTGCCTCCCCAACACTGTGTCCACACCCCTGTGGGGTTTACCCCAATGTACTGAGGTGATCCAGGCACCAGACTGTCCCAGTGTCCCCCAAGAGCCAACCCACCCAAATGTGTGAGACAGCGCTGCCCCACTAAAGTGTTGAGCTGGTGCACTGGTGAGTTGGGAACCTGCCGGGTGTGTCCACACCTGGGCGCACATATGAAGATGGGATCCACGGATACGAAGTGCTGAAACGCGAAGCCTCCAACTCTACGTTGGATGGATATTGCATTGACTGTCCCACCATGAAGAGACTCTCTTTTTTAGATGGACGATCTGGTCCCAGATCACCTAAGGCCAGCGCAGCCGCATCCTAGCTTTGTCTCTATGGTCTGGCTCTGGACCGCAGGCTGCAGTCACCGTGCAGCGTCTCACTGTGTCCCTGACACTGATAGTGCTAAGTGGGGCAATGTCCCTGTCTAAGGGCAAGTCCCTATAGCAACCACAAGCTTGTGGGAGTCAGGGCCTAGCTGGGGGCTAACAGGGGGTATCTGGCTTAGTGCAGGGGCCACAGGCTCCTGCACACACAACCTACACCTTCCTTGTCCCAGCTCCGACTGGTGTGGTGCAGATGCAACAAAAGTATCAATATTTCCCTGCAGGAGAAGCTGCAGCCCTATTGGCTGTTCGTGCCATGTGATCGCAGTTCCTAAGGCTGCTGGGGGTTTTAGTCCCTTGCAGAGCCTATACTATCTAATGGCCACTTCAAGCACCTACACTGGCGACACACTTTATTAGAGCTTGGCTAGTCCCACGAATTCGGGTATACCCGGGTGTATTGAGGTTTGTGACTGTTTTCTGCCCGAGTGCATTGCGTTATTTTCCAGGCAGGGATTGAAGCATTTTATTCCCGCTGGCTGCAATACTGCACAGTATATATATATACTGCATTACAATTCATGAATTTATGCCATCTGGTAGACACGCGAAGCATTGCAGCCTATTAAATCCTAATCATTATCATTTAACAGATCAGCCGCCCGTCAGCCAGGCATGAACCCAGGCTGGGAAGGCAAACGCAACGGGGCTTGTCAGAGGTGAGGAGCGGCGCATTCCAGGTATCTGCCAGGTACATACTGGGTATTTGCTCAAATAAAGTGTGTCGGTGCAGTATACTGCGCATTCGCGGCATCTTGTGCATGTGCGATCGCAACTAAGATGTCGGCGCACTGCAGAGGGAGCCGCGGGAGCCCCTGGCGATCCACTCGATGCTCCACACCCCCCGCAGTGCCGCCCGCAATTCGCCTGGGTGCGCGCACTCAACCGTAGGTAAGGGGGCCCAGGGCGAACCCAGCTACATAACAATGAGCTAAGGCCTTCCAAGCTAAATTGAAGTTTCTAGTTCACTATAATTATAAATCCTTCCTAGTTTCTTTATCAACAGTAAAATAAATGCTTTTGCTAAATCAATTGGAGGAAAAACTGTTCATATTTTTAAAGTGATGAACAGTGACAAAATACAAATTGATGTATTAATCATCTCTTACTCACACACCTATCGCTAACTCATGCACCCTTCTCACTCATACACTCTTCTCTCTCACTCGCGCATCCCTCTCACTCATGCACCCCTCTCACTGACACATCCCTCTCACACACGCAGCCCTCTCTCTCACTCACACACCCCACTCTCTCACTCACTCACCCCTCTCACTCACACATCTCTCTCACTCACGCACCCCTCTCACCCACACACCGCTCTCTTTCACTCATGCACCCCTCTCTCTCACTCAGACACCCCACTCTCACACTCACTCACCCCTCTCACACACCCCTCTCACTCACACATATCTCTCTCACTCACACACCCCTCTCACTCACACACCGCTTTCTCTCACTCATGCACCCCTCTCTCTCACTTACACACCCCTTTCTATCTCACACACCCCTCTCTCTCACTCATGCACCACTCTCTCACTCACGCACCCCTCTCTCTCACACACGTTCTCTCACTCACGCACCCCTCTCTCTCATATATATATATATATATATGTAGCCAGGACTGGTTTTCTGGCTAACAGTCTGCCCTCACTTTTAGCGAATTTATCCAGGGTCTGGGGTTAGAAGGGCGAAGACGGCAGAGAGAAAGCAGGGCATGTAGATCAAGAGAGGCGGATAAGGCGGAGTTGAAGTTCCTGACCAGGTTGTCAGGGTCTGGAGCAGAACTGAGAGAGGAGATGGAGGAGCGTAAAGTGGAATCAAAAGCTGGTAGATTAATAGAGTGCAGGTTTCTGCAGGAATGAGGGTAGATGGAGATGGAGAAGGTCGGAAGCGAGAGAGAAAAAATGAGATGAGGTGATGGTCAGAGAGAGAAAGGGGGAAATGGAGAAATCCGAAAGAAAAGTTTTTAATGAAAATCAGGTCTAAGTAGTGGCCATCTTTATGGGTGCTGGCTGCAGTCCACTGTTGAAGGCCAAGAGAAGAGGTTAGAGAGGGAAAGCTGGAAGCCCAAGGGGGAGAGGGGTTATGAATGTGGCAGTGGAAGTCTCAAAGGAGAAGAACTGGGGAGTCTGAGGAGAGAAAGAAAGAGAGCAAGGATTCAAAGTGAGAGAGAAAGGCAGAAGGAGGATGAGTAAAGGTAGGGTGGCGATAGATGACCGCCACATGGACAGGGAGAGGGGAGAAGATCTGGACAATGTGAGCCTCAAAGGAGGGAAAAGCAAAAGAGGGAGGAGTAGGAAGGGTTTGGTAACGGCAGAGATAGGAGAGCAGGAGCCTCACGCCTCCACCCTTGCCACCAGGGCGTGGAGTGTGGGAGAAAGAAAAACCACCATAAGAGAGGGCAGCTTCCAGTGCAGAGTCAGACTGAGTGAGCCAGGTCTCAGTTATAGCAAAGAGAAGCAGGGAGTGAGAGAGAAAGAAGTCATGCACAGAGAGGAACTTAGAAAGTTAGAAAGGGAGCGAGCATTCCGAAGGGCACAGGAGAAAGGGAGAGAGGAGGGAGGGTGGCAGGGGATGTGTATGAGGTTGGAGGGGTGGACACTAGAAGGAGTAGAAGTTGCATTTGGCAGGTGAGGAATACAGCATGTAGAAATGCAAGAACCAGGATTGGGAGAGATATCCCCAGAAACAAGGAGAGAAGTATGGACAGAAAGAGAATGTGTGAGGATGATTTGTAGGGGTGTGTTTTAGTGCAGGGGGTATCACTGTGTAGTGACAGAGGGTGCAGGTAAGAAAGTAGTTCATGTGAACTGAGAAGTGGCAAAGAAAGGAGAGATGGAGATATATGAATAGTGTTGGAGACATGAGCTTGGTAGAAAGAAGTGCATAATTTGAAAACAAGTGAGACCATAGCAACTATAAATAGTAAAGGCGGCATCACAGCAATAGTAAAGTGCAGAGATGGGCAGTCTGGGTAGATAGTATCCTCCTTTCCAGCGTAGATCAAATCCAGGAATCAGAGCCAGTAGGTTTTGTCCACTTGGTCACTCCTTTTGAACTCCCTTTTAAACTCCAGTTTTCTTGCTACTTACAATGGGCTACTTGGTTATTGGGCTGCACTGACACTGACACATGACACTGATGCACAACCAGACGGCTATTTTACAACAGAAGCCGAACTAGACATCTCCTGCCGCACTGATGCACAACTAGACGTCCCTCTGACAACAGAAACCGAACAAGATGTCCCCTACCGCACTGATGCACAACCAGACGGCCCTCTGACAACTGAAGCCAAACCAGATGTCCCCTGCCACACTGATGCACAACCAGATGGCCCTCTGACAACTGAAGCAGAACTAGACTTACTGTGTCCCACCGAAATCCCCAACCGCACCCTCTTCTTCACCGGAATTGGCCTTCACGTCACCAAGACAATGCACACCAATGGAGGAAAGCATCCTACCAGACACTCTATCCTCACCCACTGACAGAAGCACACCTCTTCCACCAACACCCACTGTTCATTGCAAAATAATACACGAAAAATGTACTGGGTTTGTTTTTCATCTAATAAAAAATATGTTTTGTTTTATAAAGTGTTCACCAGTTTCATTGTTTTAAGACGTACTGTATTTACTCTTTAGCAATAAATGTAATATACAGTGAGTGTCACTCAACCTAGCCCTTGTAATCATTTAACATGCAGTACACATTCACCCTCTCCTTGGATTTGATAGGAAGCCAGGAGAGGGATTTCAACAGGGGAGACGCTGAGACGGATTTCGGAAGTAGAGTGATTCTGGCAGCAGCATTTAGGATAGATTTTAGGGGAGATAGGTGAGAGGCAGTAAGGCCAGAAAGCAGGAGGTTACAGTAGTCGAGACAGTGGAGAGAATGAGGGTCTGTGTCAGCGTTTTTGCAGTCGAACAACAGAGGAAAGGGCGTATCTTGGTAATATTGCGGAGGAAGAAACAACAGTTTTTTGCTACCTTTTGAATGTGAGAAGAGAATGTGAGAGAGGAGTCGCGTGTGACCCCTCTGCAGCGTGCTTAGGCTACTGGGTAAATGATAGTACAGTACTTCCAACAGTAATGTGGAATGAGGAAATAAGGCCAGGTTTGGGAGGACGTATGAGGAGCTCTGTTTTTGCCATGTTAAATTTAAGTCAGCGGAGGGCCATCCAGGATGATATAGCAGAGAGACATTCAGAAACTTTAGTCTGTACAGCAGGTGTAAGGTATGGGGTAGAAAACTAAATTTGTTTGTCATTAACATAGAAGTGATATTTGAACCCAAGAGATATGATTAGGTCACCTAGAGAGAGTGTGTAAGGAGAAAAGAGAATGGGTCCCAGGAAAGAGCCCTGAGGTATCCCCACAGTGAGATTGATAGAGGAGGAGGAGGTGTTTGCAAAAGAGACACTGAAAGTAAGATGGGAGGAGTAAGAGGAAATCCAGGATAGAGCTTTGCCAATCAATGGGTAGAGGGTAGGGGTAGTTGCCCCAGGGAGTGTGGTTAGGTGATCCGGGTGGGTAGCGGGAGAGGGGGGTTAACCCTTTAATTACTATAGCAGTTACTAACCGCTAACGTGATTAAGGGGTTAGTGACCATTAGATTTGTTTTTTATTGTACTGTTGCTGCCCACAGAGGACATGGATGCGGAGGACGGTGATGAGGACCGCCTTCATCCTGGCAAGGGTAAGAAGAAATTTTTATTAACTTTATGCTGGCTGGATAATGTTTTTTTTTTAATGGGCAAATGAGCTATTACTCATATCTGAATAATAGTAATTTTGCCCATTAATGTACTGTATGTGTTGAGGGGGTTGCTGGGAGTAGAGGAGGTGTGTAGTAGTGTTATTGTATTTTAATGTTTCTTGGGGATAGAAAGATTGGGAGAAGGGGGTAGTTGCCCCAAGGGTGTGTGGTTAGGCCTCTTTGGTGTGTACCGGAAGTTGTTACCCCTTCATTTTTTAGCTAGTTGCTAAGGTGATTAAACTATTTTTATTTACATTGTAATACTAGTGCACAGGAGCAGGTGGTCTCCGGAGCTGAACCACATTGATTTCAGCCCAAGAGACCCCCTGCTTCCCAAGTTACAGGCCCCGGTATTGGGTGAAAAAACAGAAAAGGTGGACGCTATATATTTATAGCGGACATGGCGCGAATGGGATGCTATAAAGATGGCGGAGACACGTCCACCCGACGACACATACCGGGGCCTGTAACTCGGGAAGCAGGGGTCCCTGGTCCACAAATCAACGTGGTTCAGCTCAGGGGACCCCCTGCTCACAGTACACTATTATTAAAAATACATTCATGCTGCTTTGTTACCGTAGCACATAGCCGCAAAGTTAAGGAACGATTGTTTATTGATATGTGTGTTTTACTGATAGTGTAGATGTGAAGAGGGTCTTCGGAGCTGAACCGCTTTGGTTTTAGGTCCGGGGACCCCCTGCTTCCCGAGATACAGGCCCCTTTATGGGGTGCTGGTATCCCTCTGCTTTGTTTACATTCCGCGATCACGTGATCGGGACCTTTAAATGCAGAGGGATACCGGCACCTCATAACGGGGCCTGTATCTCGGGAAGCAGGGGGTCCCCGGACCTGAAACCAATGCGGTTCAGCTCCGTAGACCCCCTGCACATGTACACTAGGAGTCAAAGTTGTTTATAAATAATTTATATTTTGCCGATGTTTGCGCTGAGAGAGCGGCGGGTCTCTCTCTGCTGAAAACACATATCGGCAGAAATGGCCTATCGGCAGGTTATCGGGAGCCAGGCTGTTTCAGCACAGGCTCATCGGCAGTTTTGCTTTCGCAGTGATTCGGCAGGGATCGGCATGGATTCGGCCCTTACTGAATACTGCGAGGGCAAATCGCCAAAATAAGGCCTGTCGGCAACCCTTGGCGATTGCACTTTTTCGGCGCTTACTGCATAGAGGTAGAAAAAACAGGATATTTAGCGCTCGTGCTGTATGATGGTGTGGATGATCCCTTTGCAGCATGTACATAAAGCGTCTCCCCAGAAACTCTCAAATCTAGGTGAACCCCCCTTAAAAAGGGGAGAGGGCACCCTGAAATACAAGATAATAAAAAATGCACAAATGCGCACCAGGGATTAGTGGAAGGTAATTTATTAAAAATACACACAAACTCTGAGGGGATCCAACCCCACCTCAGAACAGCTGTGCAGCTGGACGGCTAAGTACTACCCAGGAGAACACCTGATGGTGACTAAACCCTAAGCTGCACAGTATACAAATACAGTAAAATTTATATAAAAAACATGAAAGAAAAAAAAAACATGAAAACAAACTATCAACAGATTTGTATAGAAACCGCCATAAGGAGACGAAGTACTTGGTACGAAACGCGTAGAGGTCACGACAGCTCATCCTGCGCGTGTATGCTGGTAAGCTGAGACGGAGCCTGCAGGAGACAGCAGCGTTTTTTTCCATCTCCGCAGTGCTGAGATCCGGATCCCGTGCAGCCACCGCGAGTCTGCTGACTGTCTCAGTGTGAGTGTCCGTTTCCCCTTGCCAGTGCCCAACCTTATGGCGGTTTCTATACAAATCTGTTGATAGGTTGTTTTCATGTTTGTTTTTTTTTTTCATGTTTTTTATATAAATTTTACTGTATTTTTATACTGTGCAGCTTAGGGTTTAGTCACCATCAGGTGTTCTCCTGGGTAGTACTTAGCCGTCCAGCTGCACAGCTGTTCTGAGGTGGGGTTGGATCCCCTCAGAGTTTGTGTGTATTTTTAATAAATTACCTTCCACTAATCCCTGGTGCGCATTTGTGCATTTTTTATTATCTTACTGCATAGAGCCCTCTGTTTCGGTTTGTGTGCGTTGGTTTAGTTTTCCACTTGAATGTACAGTAGTAACCTCACTCAGATAGCACCATCCATAGCAGTGTGGGTGTAGATCAGGGCTGCACAACAGACGGCCCGTGGGCCGTGGGGCACCCCGTGCGGCCCGCGACGGACCCCCTTCAACTCCCCCTTCTTCACCCTGTCTTTTCGCCCCCCTTCCCTGGTTTGAAATAAGGACGCGCTCCAGCAGTGTCTGTGCGTGGCGCACGCGCTCCCCTAACCCTTAAACTGTAAACTCCCTCCTCCAGCACGGGGACGCGCTCTAGCAGTGTAGCGCGACCCGGAACTTCCGGGTCTGCTGCTAGAGCACGCATCCCTCGTGCTTCCCTCAAGCTTCCCTGCCATCACCAGGTAAGTAAGGTGGTGGGGGGCTGCAGACATGGGTGGGGGGCTTCTGACATGGGATGGGGGTGGGGGGCTGCTAACATGGGAGGGGGCTGGGGTGCTGCTGACATGGGAATGGGCTGGGGGGGCTGCTGACATGGGAGTGGGCTGCTGACATGGGAGTGGGCTGCTGACATTGGAGGGGGGCTGCTGACATGGGAGGGGGCTGCTTACATGGGAGGGGGTGGGGGGCTGCTGACATGGGAGGGGGTGGGGGGCTGCTGACATGGGAATGGGAGGGGGGCTGCTGACATTGGAGTGGTCTGCTGACATTGGAAGGGGCTGCTGACATTGGAGGGGGGCTGCTGACATGGGAGTGGTGTGGGGGCTGCTGATATGGGAGGGGAGCTGCTGACATGGAAGGGGGGCTGCTGACATGGGAGGGGGATAAGGGGCTGCTGACATGGGAGGGGTGAGGGGGGCTGCTGACATATGGGGGGCTACTGACATATGGGGGGGCTGCTGACATATGGGGGGGCTGCTAAAATGGAATGGGCTGAGGGGCTGCTGATTTTGGCTGGGGGGGGGCTACTTTGGGGGGCTGCTGAAATGAGCTGGGGGGGCTGCTGATATGGACTGTGGGGGGCTACAGTAGGGGGCTGCTGAAATGGGCTGCGGAGCCCGACTCTGTTTTCCTTGTGAGGGGGGAGAGTGGTGTGCGTTGCAGGGGGGGGAGAGTGGTGTGAGTTGCAGGGGGGGAGAGTGGTGTGAGTTGCAGGGGGGGAGAGTGATGTGAGTTGCAGGGGGGGAGTGATGTGAGTTGCAGGGGGGGAGAGTGATGTGAGTTGCAGGGGGGTGAGAGTGATGTGAGGTGCAGGGGGGAGAGTGATGTGAGGTTCAGGGGGGGAGAGTGATGGGGGAGAGTGATGTGAGGTTCAGGGGGGAGAGTGATGGGGAGAGTGATGTGAGGTGCAGGGGGGGAGAGTAATGTGATGTGAGGTGCAGGGGGGAGAGTGATGTGATGTGAGGTGCAGGGGGGGAGAGTGATGTGAGGTGCAGGGGGGAGAGTTATGTGAGATGCAGGGGGGGAGAGTGATGTGAGGTGCAGGGGGGGAGAGTGATGTGAGGTGCAGGGGGGAGAGTGATGTGAGGTGCAGGGGGGGAAAGTGATGTGAGGTGCAGGGGGGAGAGTTATGTGAGGTGCAGGGGGGGAGAATGATGTGAGGTGCAGGGGGGGAGAATTATGTAAGGTGCAGGGGGGAGAGTGATGTGAGGTGCAGGGGGGGAGAGTGATGTGGGAGAGTGATGTGAGGTTCAGGGGGGAGAGTGATGTGAGGTGCAGGGGGGGAGAATGATGTGAGGTGCAGGGGGGGAGAATTATGTAAGGTGCAGGGGGGAGAGTGATGTGAGGTGCAGGGGGGGAGAGTGATGTGAGGTGGGGGTATCGCAAAGGTTGATAGTGAGGGGTGCTGGGGAGATATATGAGGATGATGATGATGAGAGGTGCTGGAGGAGAGATGACGATGATGATGATGATGATGATGATGATGATGATGATGATGATGATGATTTTACCCGTGCGGCCCAATTTTTTTTCCTTGGAGCAGTTCGACCCTTCTTGCTTTACGAGTTGTGCAGGCCTGGTGTAGATATAAGCAAGAAACCCAACAATAGTGTAATTCCATAAAATATTTATAACAATCTTTATAAACATATAAATCAACACTTACAAAGTATCATGCAGTATAAGACACATAAAGGGTTGGTGCGCGTTCAGCTCTGGTGCTCTCTGCTGCCTCCGTTGCCTCTGTGTCAGACCTCTCAGACTCAGTGCGTCACTTCCAGGCTGTGACGCGTCTCGAATCTCGAGGATTACCGGATGAAGGAGGATCACTTGCTTTGAAGGGGGCAGGATCAGAGTCCTCTGAACAAGTCACAGCAACCAGAGAACAACTCTACGCGTTTCACTAGTAAATCTTCTTCAGGAGTTATGGCAACTAGTTGGCTAACCTTGCCATTTATACCTACACCAGCGTTCTCATTGGCTAATGGGTGGATATACAAAAAATTCATTTATAGATAAGGGAACATCCCAAATCCACCCAAAAAATGATAGCTTATATCATAAAGATTGCTATTAAAATTAGATAAAATATATAATTCCAGAGGCAAATATAATTATATAAATATATAGGAAAATCTATATATATCAAAGGAAAGACATAATACATTCTATACATTGAGATACTATAAAAAAAACTTAAATATGGAGCCCCGTGACGTCATCGTTGGGGGCGGGACTCATAGTATGTAACGGGGAATACAGCAGACGCGAATCTACTCTTTGATAAAGGGACTTAGGTCCTGAAACGCGTCAGAGTGTTTTTGTACTCCTTATGAGCACCCAATAAACCGTTTTTATTCCTCCAACTGGTTTGCAGCCCCCACTCTGTGCATTGCTGTGCTCCGCCACCGGACCCCACGGGACCACACTCTCTCTTCACATGTATCTGGCGTGACGCACGCACTAACCAGTGACCGAGAAGCTATTCCACTGAAGTTCTCACATAGACTGCTAAACATATAAATTAATTGTCCCAGGCGCTGTGAATAAAGTCCAATGAACCCAAATACCGTGAACCAATTAGGCAGTCTTTAGTACAGGCTTCCTATGTCAGATAAATGATCTTGATAGTTGTTGGACAGGCAGGGGTGTTGTCTATTATGATGTGCTGATGTCTCTGAAATCACAGAAAAAACAGCAGGGCACGCCAAAAGCGTGGTATGTTTTATTAATTACCCCCCTACCTAGAACCCTGAAATCCTACTTACAGGATAAGGACTCTCAAGGTACAGTGCAAAGAATCTGTGCCTCACGTCTCTGCTCCTCAGAACGTCTCACGGATCCCACGTGGTCTGGTCTGCAGGAGTCCCCTCACTCAGCGATGTTAGTGGTAGGGATGATATACTCCAACGCTCCCACAGATGAATGCGTGTGGGGGGGGGGGGGGTTGAGACGGGAAAGATATGGAACAAACTAGTGTGATAACGTACAGGGTTTTTAATGACATACAACAGCGTTAAAACCACACTTACAATATTTGAAGTTTTCATGCACAGCTGAAGGAACAGACTCCTCATCGATCAGCGGTGTTGATATAGTGTTGAACCACAAACTTCAGGAAACTGGCTTCACCAAGGAGTCTTACAAACAGTCCGCAACCTGTGTAGCTCCTAATGCTGCCAAGGGGAAGGTCGCCGCGCGCTACACTCAATTCCGGAAATCAGAGTGACGTCAGCAGTGGGGCAGACCGGAACTCTCCTCACACCAGGAACTACGGTATATGGTCCTCCAACCCATTTGGGGCGAACCTGGTGCTCTCAGAAGTAATTGAGTGACTGTCCCAGTCTTCTGGAATCCACAGGAGATGAGTAAAGATCCCAAGGAGGTCCAGGCAGGAGCAGCATACAATAGTAGGACTTGCAGGACTCAAATAGACTGCGCATATTGGTATGTACTTTTGTTTTACTGGGGGCTTATACAGCACTTTTATGGTATATATGGAGATCTGTGTTATCCCTCCAGCATTACTAGTACACTCCCTTGCTTATACTATTATAGTGAGTCTCATATAGCTTTTACTCATGCTTGTGTGTCTGGATTATCTACTGCTGTGACCTGGTGTATATCCATATACATGTTCCTAGGATAGCTGAGCCCTGAATACTGGGATCACATCCCACATACAAAACAGCTTATAAAATATATGACATATATATTAAAAGATAACATTAACCTAATAACTGCAGTAAATAGGAGATGGAAGATGCAAGTGTAGCCGGGACCCCGTTTCTTCGCCAATTGTTGTGTGGGGTGGGATATGTCGCACCCAGGGAACGCTCGAATAATGGAGGATCCGCGTTTTGGGAGCCGCCATGTTTAGGGTGGCGCCGACGCAGACCTAGTCCGGCCAGAGGTCGCGCATGCGCAGAGCAGGTCACAAAGCCCGCGAAGGAGGAGAGTTTGGGGAGGAGGGGAGTTAGGGGACTACGGGTCCCAGCAGCCCCCGCGGTCCCCTGTGACACGGCTGAACCAATCAGGTACGAGGATAAGGAGGAAAAGGAAGTGGTGGGGCGCATGAGGAGTCAGAGCTAGCTGGCGGAGGAAGGAGAAGGAGATCCGGTGTAGGGAGGCAGGCCGCCCCTACCTAGGCCGCAGGCCCCAGACCCAGTTTGGCCCTGAGCCCCAGTAGAGTGCAGCTGAGCTAGGGACTGGCCATAGTTAGGTTCCGGATCCCCTTCTGTGAATACGATCACTATCAAGACAGTTCTATATAAGTACATAAGTTCCTGCGAAGACCCACTTCTCCTAGGGCGGAAGCTGTCGCAGGTGGAGGCGCTGCACCAAGTCATAAGTATTGTGAGCACCCCAGGCTCTCCGTGGCAGAGGCTTAGGCCCAGTGAGCCTACAGGCTATACAGCATATGGTAGTGGCCTGTGTCCGATAGGAAGCAGGGCTACACAAGGTACAAAGAATATTATAAAAATCTTTAAAAATATTATATAAAAATCTATAAAAAAGCTATAATATCCATATCTTCAAACCTTTCCAAACACTTGGTTTATAAACGTTATTTGCACTATGTTGTTTTTCACTATTTTTCATATACAACACTGATATCTGCACTCCACTACCTCTGAGAACCCTGAGAATTCCATGGTACTTTACCCAAAACGATATGATTCGCTATGTACATCAATGGCGCTATACAAATAAAGACATACAATACAATACAATGATTCCAATAATACTATTCGTTTATAATGAATCATGGAATCTTATACTGTAAGTGACCAGACATTTTTCCTTATGCATGTTGTATTTGTAAACTACTGTACATCATATAGATCACTAAATAAACTCCTATTTGTCCTGCACATACAGTATAGACAGTGACCTACTGTAGTGTAAACAGGACTAGTAATGAAGCAACTTTTACTTAGTATATTATACGAGTTGTCAATACTTGAAATAATGTAATGCCGCAGTTTAATATAAAGTAAACATTTAAATAAATAAAGGATGAGTGTTGAATAAAACAGCTTCTGTATGAAAGTTATTTTTTTGTTGTTGCTTTTTTTTTTCAATGAAAACATTACGTGGAAGACGTTTATTTCACTTTTGCACGAGAGTAGAATATTTAATAACATCATTAATCAGATGACGACGAAAAATAACAAGCAACAAATGTTAGTACAAGTTACCTTTATTCATAACTCATTCACGGTTTTATTTACATAAATGGTATATTCCATAATGAAAGATAATGCAGCTAAGCAAAAATATTTTCAGTTAATTTAGATATTAAAGATAGCCTTGTTTCTAAGTAACTTACTTTTTAAATGATTTCCAAATGTTTTTGAATGTACCTATTTTTAATTCAATGTAAGCCTTTATTAATAAGTCCTGAGTGCTGTTTGATACCACATACAGTATCAATAAAAATAAGAAGCCCTTTAGAGGTGATATACTACTGTATGTAGAAATTCTTGTATATATTTTCTAAAGTCTAATTGTGAGTAACAATTATACCATAGATATAGCACACCACCATCATTGGATTTGCAGTATTATTCTGCAGAAAAGAAACGGGGATGTTATTTTGTGGGGCCATTTGACAGAATGGGTTCTTTTCTCAAAACACGGCATATACAAATTTTAAATTGTTAGTTTCCTGTCATTACAATATTCCCAGCGTTAATATTTTCTGCTGCTATGCATTCCTTCTGGAGCTAATATTAATTGCAATTGTCTTCAGCTGATTAATACGATTAACCACTGCAGTTTAGATATTGCAAAAAAGATACATAGAAAAAGATACTGTCATATAAAAATGTTATTTAGTATACAAATACATCTACTTTCCAGTTTGTACTCCTGACACATACTCTCCTTTCGCATGAAACACATTTTCGTAAACCGCCTGTGTTCTTGTAGAATTCACAATGAAACCACTTTCTCGTAACATGTGCATAGGTCCCCAAAGCACAGAAAATACAGGATGTCTTCTTCCTGTTTACGATTAGAATTATTGTTCCATTTACTGTACTTTTAGATTTGGCTTCCTTATAATTGCTTCCTTTAACGTGACTACTGTATTATTCCCATCTGACCAGAACTAAGCAAAATCCAGTTTTCCACCCCACTAAACAACCGATCTGATACTGAAATAACACTGATTTTTTTTTTCCATTAAAAATGATTTGAATGCAATTTAATTGATACATGTTAGGTATTTACATCCATGACTGGTTCAGTCAATAGAGTTATAAAAACTTTTTAAAAATCCATCCTTTATACTTATAACCTTTTTCAAAAAAGAAATAATGAACAGTGAGCTGAGCTTAATGGACTCTAAAACTGGCACTACATTGACTGAGAGAAATACTATTGGGCCACTAAACATACTAAACTTACATTACATGTAATGGAGTGTTGAGGTTAGGAAACACATTGCAAAGGTATAGTATAAAAGCAGATCAAAGAAAAAAAAACTGTAACAAACTCATTTTGGAAATACTTTTTTGTTTTTGTTTACAAACAAGTCCATAATATTGACATCTCAAGAGTTTGACTCTTCAAAGTTTTCTTTATTTTGGTTTCATCTCAACCCGAGCATGGTCATCTGCATCCAGTTCATATTCCTCCACTTGGCCATTGGTCCACACTTTTATGCGGTCTCTTAGGTCGCTGGTTCTTGGCGCTAAGATAAAGTCATAAATAATGGATGCAGCCGCCCCTCCAATCATGGGCCCAACCCAAAAGATCTGAAAGAGGACACACACACATAAAATCAAGCAACATACTCGTTATCCAACGTTTCACTTTACAATCAATGGCATATCCAACGCTTTGCAATGCAACCCTAAGGGCTGTTTTTCGACGCCGGAATGCGTTATCCAACGCTCACCGCCACTGATTAAAATGGGACTCACTTTACAACGGTTTCACTATCCAACGCTATTTCCAGAATGGATTCCTTTGACTAACCGAGGACTGCTTATATAGTAGTTTTTGTAATCGACTATTCACACTGTCTACTATGATGGAAATATCCAGATGTTTCAATACTTCAATTTCAATTAATTTGAACTTATTTTGTTTATTGTCTGCACATT
Source organism: Ascaphus truei (assembly GCF_040206685.1). Lineage (NCBI taxonomy): Eukaryota > Metazoa > Chordata > Amphibia > Anura > Ascaphidae > Ascaphus > Ascaphus truei. The sequence continues at coordinate 453,663,319 of NC_134484.1, read as the reverse complement.
TCTTAAATAACATTAAGATGAAAGTTACAGAACCTCATCTTAAAAAAATTATATAGGGGTATTTTTTTAGGCAAATAAGTCAAACCGGTAAAAATAATGGTCAGTTTGTTAAGGAACATAGAAGAAGCAAATGATAGAATCTCGTATTAAGACTGAACAGAAATGATAATCAAAGTGTATTTTTTGTTTAATTTAAAATAAATAAAATATATCTTTGCAATGGGGCTTTCCGTGTGATAGCGCTGGATCAGCACCAATGTTTTTAGAATAAGGGCTGTAGTGTGAAACCCTGTTGTAGGTCTGTGTGTTATTTGCAAATAAACATACTACTAAAAGACATTAAAGAGCCAGTTCCAACACCGATGACAGCTTCTGTCTTTATTATAAATAACACCGATGTTCACTGGAACGTACAATATTACAAAGTGTCTCAATCGTTTCTCCTTGTACTGAAAGTAGCTTTCTATGTTATCCTTCAGTTCCTTTTGCTGGGGGCTTAATTCAACATGTTTAGTTAAATAACTTTATTTCATATACTGGTGGCGCTTTTCTCCCAAGGGGACTCAAAGGACTTCACAATTGCATCATAGTGTGCAGTACGCAGCACATACTGTAGGAATTTTACAGATGAGTTTACAATCTATGTTTTTGGTGCCTGAGGCATAGGGAGATAGAGTGGCTTGCTCAAGTTCACAGGGAGCAGACACTCTGAATAGAACCAGGTTTCACTGAATAAAAATCAATACCCTTCATTACAGAGTTAGTGTCCCACTGACCCACCCTTCTCATTGAGTAGCCTCTAATAGTAGATGTACATTATCTGTGTTTTCTTGTAACTTACCCAGTGCTGAGTAAAGATTCCTGTGACTACAGCTGAACCAAAAGACCTTGCTGGGTTCATTCCACAACCAGTGTAATCAATCTGTGTAAACAACGCATAACATGTACTTGTCAATAGTTACTTACAGTATATGCAGTTGCATGTTGTTCAATCTCAAAGGTAGTATTACAAACAGTATTGAAAAAAAGGTATTTGTCCTTGAGTACAAAAATGTAATTATATTTAAATAACTGGGAATCGATGATTCAGCAATGTAAATTATTAGTGTAATATTATTTGTAATACAGTGAAAATAATACATTTTTGTTAATCTCTAATTAAACATCCCGCCTGCGTCAAATACATTTGTGTTTTCATAGATAGCAACTTAATTACGAGTCACTCTTTGACAAAGGGTATCTGCCCGAAACGCTTCAGAGTTACCCCAATACCCTATTTTTGGATGTCTCCCTTGTCTGTCCCCCAATAAATTGGATTTTATTACTTGGGTGTGCCGTATCCCAGTCTGTTTCCCTGCCTGCTATGCTCCACCTACACCCCCTTGGGAGGATTCTACTGCTGTCAATTACCACTTCTCTGGATGCACGCCTGTGGAGCCTTTATTTCATTTCAATCGTCAGTTTTACATGGAGTTTTTCTTCCTGTGCTTGGCATATTACTGCTGCCATTATACTCTAAGTAGGTTCTCAGTGAGTGTGGTGGTTAAAAGGTCTGACTTGCCCTTTTAGGGCTGGGTCTCTCCCCATTAAACCATAAAACCCGCTCAGAGAGTTATGCCTCAGTACAGGCTACTACTAATATATGAATTCATTTGTGGCATTGGTTGCATACATGAGGCTCACAGCACACGGAATGCCCACACAATACCTTCACTAGGACCTGATTACATACTCCATTGTTTATTTATATGGCTCACACAAAGGGACATTAAGAAGAAAGAATGCTTTATTTTTGACCTGTTTACAGGTCTGTTGCACTGATATCTGGACTGTACGGTTCGCTTGTTTCATTTAATTACGAGTCATTAGGGTTTACGCCAAGTTGAGCTTCACGTACCATTTTGACGCACTCTCTCTTTTTCTTTGGTGCACAGAAATATTCTTTGTTTTAGTACAGGGGTGGCCAAGTCCAATCCTCAAGTGCCACCAGCAGGCCAGATGTTAATCATATCCCTGCTTCAGCACAGGTGACTTAATCAGTGGCTCAGTTAACGACTAAGCCACTGATTGAGCCACCTGTTGAAGCAGGGAAATCCTTAAAAACTGACCTGTTGGTGGCCCTTGTGGATTGGAGTTGGCCACTCCTGTCTTAATTAATAAACACACAGACACCCTCCTTCAATCCTATGTTAATATATATATATATATATATATATATATTTTTTTTTTTTAAACAGCCTCCTTGTATTACTCCTTTAAGAAGAAGACTGATAAACACGGTTTTCAGTGGGGTTTCTTTTTCATTACTAGGAACGCGTTAGTCTCCTTTACATGAGAAACATACTTTATGTACAAAATACACGAAATGCAGAACAGGTTTCTACAAATTTACTCCAAAGTTGCCTGAATACATTTCCCCCCAAATATTGTAAATTATATCAAGAACAAAAAAAACACCCATTCCTATGTTGTTATACACTCTATGTACCAACAGTTACATATAGTACAGTATCTCTGCAAAATGCCTACCTAATTTACAGTTATCCTTACGTGCAAATAAATATAGTTAACTAACAAAAATCAGTCATATGAACAGAAAGTAATTAAACGTACCGCAATGAGATGTCCCAAAGCAACTGAAAGTCCAATTGCAAGAGGTATGGACCCTGAGACGTCATTCCTTCTTCTGTCTGTGATAGCGACGACACAGAGCACCAGCTGGAATGTGACAATGATCTCCACACCTAGTCCTTGTCCTGCTGACACTCCGTCGCTGAGCTGTGAAAGACAGGAATCATTGTGTTTGAAAGAATGAAAGGAGACTTCTGTGTACATTTTAGTATGTAACATTCTGTTAAATTGGCTACAACGTGATTGCTTTGGGTAGTGATCACAGGTCCACAATCAAATATTTTCCCCCGGTGACATGAACGGAAGGAGAGGGGTCATCCCTTCCATTCCACTGGCGTTCACCACTTTCGCCCTACGAAACTAATAACAATAGCATGATGTTCCCTATATGCCATAAGGGCTACTGGTGTCTAAGGAAAAGTCCATCTTATTAGAGATACAAACTTATTACATTAGATAATAACAGCATATTTATTTGCATTTTCTTTTAAAGAGATTACATGTGTGAATTGCAATGAAAAAAATATTCAGAACATAGAGGCCATTGGTAAAAATGTATAGACCCAGCCTAAGGAAAGAATGTGTGGATTCTTGCTGTACACCAACATTATGAAATAAAGAATTGATACATTTACCAGTGCTCCTGAAATCCTAGCGAAGACCTGTATTTCGTCCAAAGTATCCAATGCAATTTAATGTACAACGGATTTTAATGACAAAAATAATTTTATTGTGCCATAAATAATGACATTTCGGCCTGCTGCACTTTCTCAAGTAAAGACTAAAACATTTGAGAAAAAGGGGTCTATTTATCAAAGTTTCATGGCTGCGACACTGATTCAACAATACTACTCCAGAAAATCCCATTGATTTCAATAGGAATATTTTTTGGGGCCCAGTTTGGCAGCGAGGAAACTTTTACAAGTAGACCCTCAAGATGTACAGTAGGCTGAGCTGCAGAAAAAAAGTCAGAGTTCTTGTGGAAGCAGAAGCGATGGGCAGTCACGGCTGATTCATCCACTGCTGCCGGCGGTTTGGGTTTGCCACTGTGTTTTTTTTCCACCAGCAAACTCTCGCAGAGAAAGTAAGCTGAGCAGGACAGCGTACATCTGTAAATCATGGCATCTGATATCTTCTAGTGCAGGGGTGGACAAATTTCATCCCACCATGTTTCAGTAATGCCTATGATATCATACTGCTCTCTTCTAGCTATTAATTGAAGCTCCCCGCTTTTATGTCAGGCTTCTTGCATTAGCAAACATGCATTTAAGGTTTTTCCAGTCTGTACTATTGTTAAAGGCTCCTGCCTTTCTACTCCAATTGAATTTAGTCTTTAGAAGTTAACAAGTATTATCTGCATTTAATATGGGTGCCTCCCTACTTGCCAAATTTCCACTTCCTCCCACTCTACCTCCGTGACCCATAACAGCCTAAGTTTTTTCAAAACAAAAGCTTACTCACATTTTAATCTGGTCTGTAACTGTTACATACGCCTATAATATATATTATCTTTACCTGTGCATGCAATGTCTTGTATATAATGTATAACACAGGAAAACTGTACTGTTACCAACTTCCCTGTATGTTCTTCTATCCCACAAAAACATCAAATACAGTGCATGTTAGATTAAGCTTAGCCGCGGCTGTATGTATGTATGTATGTATGTATGTATGTATGTATGTATGTATGTATGTATATGTGTCAAAATGGATTTGAAGCAAAAGGTGACACAGTGTGCTCATTTGCATGTAATTTCCCAGAATCCCTTGCTGCAGTGGAAGCACTGTATGCTGGGTGATAATGGTGAAAGGCGGGGTTGTAGACCTGTCTAAGACATGCACATGAGCATGCAGTTATATTTCCATTTGGTATGTATGTATGTATGTATGTATGTATGTATGTATGTATGTATGTATGTATGTATGTATCAAACGTCACAGAAGTTTGAGAGAGACGGGAGTGCTTTTCACTCTCAGCACAGCTGCAGTTCGTTTTCCTCTTTCTCTTGATAAACACTTTCAGCTGAGGCTTTCCCTGATCAGATTTTTCCCATGTACGCTCTTTTCCATGAGTATACACTACCGACACACTTTATTGAAGTGTGGTCGGTACCGCAAGCCGGGAAATCTCCCGGCTTGCTAGTGGCCGCCCCTCGGCGTGCCGCGCGTCATAGACGCGCGGTCACGCGTCATCGGGAGCGTGCGCCCCCTGCACGCGTGTCCAGGGGCTCCCCGAGGGAGCCCTGGTGTCCCGCGATCGCGGGACAGCGGCAGGGGGTTCCGGGGGACCCGGCGGACCCGGCAGCGGTAGGGAGAGCGCCCCGATCGGAGGGCGCTCTTCCGCTGCTTCGGCGCGCGCCCGTCACACTCGGGCGCGCGCCAGGCTACTGCTGCGGCACAGAACGGGCAAATGCTCGAATAAACTGTGCCGCAGCAGTATGAAAGTGGAACATCCCTGGCACAGCCCAACTTTTATCTCAATGAAATTCACTTTGAACTGAGCTCTCTATATCCATGGGACGGTAATTATATCAGAAATTGATGTTTTTATATATTTTTTGTGAACTTTTTATATTTGAATGTTTTGCATAAGCTAGCATAATAATTTTATAATTCAATTATAAAATCTTTCTCTCCTTTCTTTCTTTCTTTTTATCTTTCTTTCTATCTTTCTCTCTTTTTTAAATTCATGCCGGGGGATCGCGTGAGGCCTCTGCAACTTCACTTACCTTGTCTTCGGCTACGCATCGCCATGGCAACGCAGCGTCAAATGACGCCGCGGGGTCACGTGGCGTAATTTGACACCGAGAGCCAGAGACAAGGTAAGGGAGGGGGGTGCAGGGAGGCACAGCAGGGAAAGATTGTGCATCACTGGTATAGAGCATTACTTTAAACATCATTTCAAACACACACATATACATACAATGTCTTGTATACAATATATAACCCTGCTTAATTAACGTACTGTAACTATGTATTTGTCATCATAACCCGGTGCCCAGGACATACTTGAAAACAAGAGGTAGCACTCAATGTATTACTTCCTGGTAAAACATTTCATAAATTACATACAGTAAGTGTGTGTGATTATGCTTAAAGTAATGCTTCTGTAGTGAGTGATATATTTCAAGAAGGATAACTGAGCGTGTTTACATACAGTAATAGCATGTTTATCATTATTAGATGGAATGTTTTATTATAACGAGCTTTGACATAGTGACAAATCAACAGACCATATATAACTCAGTACGGAAAATCATTTGTAATAAATGCAAATATAACAATGCTTGTTGTGTGAAAAATCGAGCCCTTTGAGTCACAAACACACACCCCTCAGTGCCGGAATATGCAAGTTACACCAACACATATTTCACTTGTGTCAAAATTACGAGAGACAATGTATTGTTTTGCTTTCTTCACACCTATTAAACACATTTATTGGGCTGTCAGATGCCCTTTAAAGAATGTCATCACCATGGTTTCTATTATGTTTACCGGCTGTATGTGCTCAGCTCATTAACACTCAAGCCCTTTATCCATTTTGCCTTTGTATTGAGAGAGGGACTATGTTTTGCGCCGTATAATTTAGTATTCCTCTAGAATAGATGGTGATTAACCATTTGGGTCCCAGTGCATGTTGGAAACATTCCTGAGACCGAAGGAAGAAGACTTCGAGGCTCCATCCGAATGTTTACACATCTCTTGCACTTTTGTTCTATCGCG